>NC_057794.1:82593298-82893298 GCF_018294505.1 Triticum aestivum | reverse complement strand
ACGCCATGGTCAGTGCGCTGCGCCCGTACCTGCTCAACTACCTGCTATGGCTCCTGGATCGATCCGCCATTTTTCTCTTCTCCTAGTATCAGAAATTTGCTCCATCGCATTTCGACGTCCATAGTTTTTGTGTGGTTGTTGGCATGCACGCAGGTGGATGCCTTCACTGGCGAGCCGTTCAAGGGCAACCCGGCGGCGGTGTGCCTCCTGAAGGACGACGCCGCTGCCAATGACGACAAGTGGCTTCAGTCCGTAGCTGCGGAGTTCAACGTATCCCAGACGGCCTTCCTCTTCCCCCGCGATGGAGGCTCCAGCTCGTCGTCCACCCCGCGGTTCCGCCTCCGCTGGTTCAGCCCCACCACCGAGGTCCCGCTGTGCGGGCACGGGACACTGGCGTCCGCTCACTTCCTCTTCACCGCCGTCCTCCCGAAGCAGCACGACGTGATCGAGTTCGTGACCGAGTCCTGGATCCTGACCGCCCGGAAGGTTCCCGGAGCAAGTTCGCGGCCGCGGGTGACGGAGGAGGAGCAGGGGAAACCGTTCATCGAGCTGGATTTCCCCACGAGCGATGTTTTCGTGGACTGCAGCTCCACCCACGAGCTGCCGTCCATATTCCTGAAGGCCACGCCCATAGTCGGTGTTCACCGAGCAGCAACCACCGACGACTTCATCGTACGTATATAACTGCCTCACCATTGCTTTGTCAAGAGCATTCTGATACCAATCTGAGCAATGCTACAAGCACGGGCACATAATACGGATTTAACGGGAAAGCTTAGCTGGGATAATTTGACCTCAGGGTGGACGACACGAGCAAGCTTTTCGGCCCGCTCGTGGCCTGTTCAGGACCGGACGGTTACGGTCCAGGATCGGTAGAAAATCTGGTCAGCCCGGGCTGCAATTTTCGGCCAAAGAAACTGTCGGTCCGGTCGGGTCTTTAACCGAGCCGCTCAGTCGGACCAAAAAAACATAGTCACCGCCGCTGCCGTGCCTCGTCGTCGTGGCCACCGGCAGCCCCCGTGTGAACCATCATGTCCACGAGCTTCCCCTCTCATCCCTTCCTCACTTTCCAATGCGCCATAGCCTCTTGACGCCGCTCGCCATCGCTGCCGTGCGCGCACCGGCGCCGATATGATGTTCTCGACCATGGAATCGACCCCAAACCTGGCACCAATCCTGCCATGGCAACAGCACGTACACCGGTTACCAGCTGCCCCAGCTATAAAAACGCGTCGCCGGCACAACCAGGAATAACTGGACATAATCCGAACGCTCTGAAGGTGAAGCCACCGCTGCTGTTCGAGGAGTCCCTCTGTGCTCGTGGGGATTTCTCACGCACTTCAGTTTCGTTAGTTTCGTTAGTGTAAGAAGGAGCAATAGGAGAGAAGCAGGTCGTATGTTCATGTATCTATCGAGTGTTACAAATGTACAGAGAAGAGGAGGATGCAGGTGCGGCTACTACGCTAACAAACTCCGTAACAAACTCATCTAGATAAGCTCGTGCCATCATGCAATAGAGACTAGGACTGGTAGTTACGGAGAGAAAGAGAGAGAGAGATACGTTGGTTCAGTTTCAACAGGTTCAGAAAATTCAGTTTGTTGGTTTCGCCCAAGTTTCAGTTGATAGCTAATTTCTCGTGCACGTAGGCGCTCGCGCACGTCGTCCACTTCGTCCCATCAGTCATGCACGTACCCCACCTCGCCGCTGCACTCGCACACATCGACGCCGGTAGTTGTTGGCCGGTCCATTCGGTCCAGTCGGTCCGGCTCGGGCTTCGTCAGCATCGGTCCGGTCCCCCAAAACAGGACCGCTCGCCTCCTCGGTCCGGTCCGGTCTGGCCCGCCGGCGGTCGGTCCAAACGACGGCTCGGGCCGGGATCGGACCGGCCCGGACCGTGTCCACCCTGATTTTGACCGGAAGAAATCAGTGTGAGGGCCCATGGCCCCTGAAATTCAGAGGGGTACCTCTGTAACAAAATATTAGACATTTTGTAGTTTAATTTAAACTGTAAAAACGTATTATATTTAGTTATAGAGGTAGTTTTCTTTTGCGGGTGTATAGAGGTAGTATTTCTTTAGAGAAATATCAGAACTATATTCGCCAAATCATAAAATTCAGAACTATGGCAAAATCGTGGCAACCTGCAACGAAAACCGAGGGGCAGTAGGCTGTGACGGCGTGGATAAACCGGGTAGCAGCTGCTGGAGTAAGCAGTATCTGAACCGTCTGGTTGAGACTTGAGAGTGGTGATTAGTATTTAGGAGCTACAGTATTAGGGTTGTTCCACAACATGGGATAGTTGGACTGCTTCTGACTCGAACGGTCCAAACAACGTTGGAGTTAGAATTTTCTACACCTATTTGCTGAGCATAACAACGGATTTGCAAACTCGACTCCTATGAGGTAGCAGATCAGGCAACTATGCTATACATCTACATGACAAAAGAATCTGCGCGTCGTGGCCTTTTTCAGGTAGAACTTTCATCGGGAGAAGAGGTTGCTGATGTCCTTCCTAACTTGGAACAACTTAAAAAGTGTGCTGGCAGAGGTGTCATTGTTACAGGACAGGCGCCACCTGGATCTGGTTATGACTTCTTCTCACGATTCTTCGCCCCGAAAAAAGGGGTAGACGAGGTGATCTTGTAAACTTTCTATAAGTTGAATACATATATACCATAGTACATGAAGCTTGTTTAACTTATGGTCTTCTTTCTTGAGTTCGAAATAGCAACACACCTACATTTAATTTTGGAAAGAAAATTAAATTACGGCCATATTGTCTATGGAGAATATACCAGCTTCTTTCATATCTCATAACCCATCGGCATTGTGCTACATAACAGGACCCTGTTTGTGGCAGTGCACATTGTGCTCTAGCACCATTCTGGGCCCGAAAACTGGGCAAACGAAGACTGACGGCGTTTCAAGTATGTCTTGACTACCTCTATGACCAACTGGATCATTCTTTTGATATGCATGTGTTTGAAAAAATTGCTAAAATATGTGCTTAATCATCTTAAATCATTCGTTTACCATGTATCATCAGGTATCTAAAAGGACCGGAACACTTTATCTGGAGTTGGATGCTGCAAATCGGAGGGTAAAAATTCAAGGACAAGCCATTACTGTGATGGTTGGAACACTCCTAGCTTAGCTAGCTAGCATATATTTTCCATCTATGTATGCTTTGAACTACGGTGTCACACCAATGCATGGTTACATTTGTTGTTTTATGTTGTTTTAACCCTAACGGTCTTACTCCTGTAGGAGTACATATTCCGTGGTGAATTTATTGACTGGTTTGGTATCGTAGCTGTGTTGATGATTTTCTCTATTAACTCGGTGAAATTTATAAAACATAACTTAGGGCAAAACTTATAAGCCTTTTATTTCATATTTTAGAATGGATGAAGTAAAGTAGACACCAAACTTCTTGGTTAATAGTCAAACAAATGTGGCAAAAACTTTTGCATTCCTTTGAAAATTTTGTTATTCTGAATGATGCTCATGGATCTCATTTAATCAGGCGCACACACACATTTGATGTGCTTATCAATTAGTACAAATTATTCCAGTTATAACTTGCTAGCTATCTTAAGAAAAAACTCAAACCTAGCTAATTATTACTTGGAAGGTAATATCCAAACCGGCGGCGGGTAAAAGTTTCGGACCTGCTCTCTGAGATCCCAGATTTTCTTCATCGTGCCGTCCTTGAGGCTGTACACCCCGACGGACGGCGGCCTTTTTGGGAGCCTCGACCGTCCTGGCGGCGTTCGCATTCGCGTTGGCTTTCTCGGCCGTGGCGGCCTTCCTTCGCCTGGCGGCGGCGCCCTTGCTTGGGCCTTTTGATAAGGGCCTTTAGTCCCGGTTGTTACACGAATCGGGACAGATGGACCTCTACGTGGCCGGTGCGCCGAGCCCAGGTAGGAGGGCCTTTGGTCCCGGTTGGTGCCACCAACCGGGACCAATAGGCATCCAAGCGCCAGCATTTCAGGGGCTGGGGGTTTTTTTTGAAGGGGGGGGGGTTAGGGGTTTTGGGGTTTAATTTAGGTGTTTCATATATTGTGTTAGCTAGCTAATTAATAGAGAGAAGTGTCCTCTCTTATGTCCGTGCTTGGACGACGCTATATATACGTGTATATAGAGAGGACTAAACACGCTAGCTAGTAAGCAAATAAAGGAAACAGAAGATCGTCATGAACATATGCATACAGAGAGAAGTGATATCGACCACCTCTCCTTCTCCGAGAGATTGGTCGGACAACAAGTTCTCGTATATCTATCCGACACTACCGGCTACATATATACAATAATTATCTCTTACAATATAATCTCCTAATTATATATGAACACATGGTCCATATAGTATTCTCCGTCTTCAGCGATCACGTGGTCAAGGAAGAATGCCGCCAATTCCTTTTGAATTGCTCGCATACGAACTGGTTCTAGGAGTTCATCCCGCATCCGAAACATCTAATTTGAACAAGGGGGTCAATATATATATATATAGTGTTACTATTCATCACCCAGGGTGCAGAATAAGTTTTATTCACCCGAGGTAATCTTACGATCATTTCATAATTAAATTACGTGTGGAATTCAAATAGTTACATTCTTATTGATTCACTACGTAAAATTTGACATAAGAAAATAGAAATATAGGTCATAAAACAATAAAATTTGTAGTTTATGTGTATTTTAGACTATGTTTTTACGTTTGTAATTTTACATAACACAAAATATTTTTTACGGCGATTATATATTTTTTACGGTCCCTTTTTGCGTCGGAAATAAGACAAAACTTACGGAACGTAAAATTACGGTGCATTGATGGTAAAATAAAGGGGGTGAAGAATAATAATTCCTCACCCAGGGTGACGAATAGCGCGACCCTCGTTCACAAATCGTGTGGCGGATGGACTCACAAACGTAGTATCCACAGTAATTATTCCCGGGTTCCTGCCACAACCACTTTACAAGAAATAGAGGTCAATCAAACTGATAAGCAAGCATGCTATAAATGATATTGATGAAACTAGCGCTTGAATCACTAGGAGATGCGTGGAACATGTTACTATAGTACTTACTTTCAGGTGTTTAAATTGCAGCTTCTTCGGCAGTCCCGGAGCTTTTTTGGTGAATTTTCTCCAAACCCTGCGAGACAAAGAAAACAATTACTTGATATATCAGAAAATGAACAAAGTTGCTGATATGGTGGATAATGATCGATTTAACTTACTTCTTGAGCATTTGAGTCATGTCCGCATAGTCGTGAGGATCTTTTCGTCTCGAGTTTAAGACGGTTACTAGTCCCTACTCAAGCTTAATCTCTAGGAGAATATAGTGGAAGCTACGCACGCATGCATAACTCATCAATTACATTACTATAACCTAAACTAATAAGGGAAACCGAATATGCACAAGACAGTAACACTCACTTGAAGTTGTAAGGAAAGAGTATTATATCTTTGTTTTCATTTATTACCAACGATCGTAGCAAGTTGGCCTCGGTATCTTCGGCACAATATTTAACCTCAGTTGCATCTATGAGATTTGTGTTAATGAACCCAATATCACCGATTTGTATTTTCTTCGATTCGGCGATCTTCAATCTACATAATATAGTGAGGATAATTATAAATATATGCAATGAAAGACCTGACCTATATAGAGAGACTTAATGACAGAAGTAGTACTACTTACAGACAGTAGCAAGTGACCGTTTCTTTATCGATGGCCGTTTGATTGAAAAACTGGAAGAACTCCTCAAATGGAACATTCAACAGTTCAATTCTAACGAGGTCATGCTCCTCTCTAACTCTCAGTGTCAAAGTATTCCTCCCCCCAGACTCTCTGCAGGTTTTCATGTACCAATCATGGAATCTTTGCATCATCGTTGTTAGAGATCTTTCATTTGATGAGAGGCTTCCCGTACTCGTATTTGTGTTCCTCCACCTCCAAGAACTCATAATGTACATTGTCGGGCAGGTAATCTCCAAGATTGCTATAACCGGGCACCATCCTCAGATCATTAGTAGGCACCTTGAGCGGGGGGCACGATTGCTTCGCTTGTTCGCCGAGCTGGGGAATTTTTTCCCAGCTCGTCGTTCTTTTAACTTTTGATCACTGACAGTACTTCCCGACCGCTCCGCTTCGACAAATGACTTTGCAATAATGCGGTCATAGTTGCCTTTCGGCGAAGACTTTGCTGGGTTTTTAGGGCAGCCAGAGTGCGCTTCGCTTTCACCGAATCTACCTTCTCCTCCGGAGGTGGATGTTTCTTTGCTTTCATCCCTTCAAAGAAGTTCCTCACTTCGGCTCGCGCGATCTTGGCGTTCTCCTCCGGGGTCCTCTCGTATGGTAACTTCTCTAGAGTCTTCAGAGAAGGACCGAATCTATATTGCCTCCCGCCTCTGGCTGTACTGCTAGACGCCGGCAGAGCAGACGGAGCGGCTGCAGCTGTCTTCTTTCCTTGCTTACGAGGCAGCGGAGGACTATGACGCGCCGGAGCAGCCGGAGCGGTGGCGGATCTCTTCCGCCCCTGCTGATGAGGCGGAGAAGGAGGAGGCTGGCTGTTCGGGCGCGCCGACGCAGGCGGAGAAGGAGGCGGAGTGCCGCCATGCGCCGGAGAAGGAGGCTGAGTGCCCTGATCACTCGCCGGAGGAGGAGGCGGAGTGCCCTGACTCACTGGAGGAGGAGGAGGAGGAGGCGGAGGTGTCCAGTTCAGAAGCTTGATGAGATCCTTCCGCCATAGGCATGGAGTCAATAGACAAGAACCCAGCCGAGTCTCCCCTTCACTGGTAGGGTAGTCAAGCTGGAGGTCCTCAAATCCCTCCGTTATTTCGTCCACCGTCACCCTGGCATATCCTTCTGGAATCGGACTACAGTGAAAAGTTGCGTCGGGTTCAGTAGGTCGAACAGAGCCGACAACCGCCTTGACTTTGAAGTTTTGTCATTGCGTCATAAGGTGGCTATGTTGAGACTCCGTGATAGCATCCACGGGGTAGCTAGCAGGAGGCGTCAAGACATGCTCCGGCTGAAGCAGCTCGGTGGAAGCCACGCTGCTTCTCCGCTGAGATGGCGGGGTAGCTTCGGGGGTAGTTTCGGCAGGTCGCTTGCTGCGAGCTACTTCTCGTTCCTCTAGCACTTGAACCCTTTCGTGCAGCCGTCTGAATTTGGGCATGCTCCACTTTTTTCCTCCTCTCCTGGCATTTGTAACCGCCTGCGTCCGGAAAACCAGCCTTCCACGGAATGGAGCCTGGCGTGCCTCGTGTCCGTCCAGGGTGCTCAGGATTCCCGAGGGCCATTGTGAGATCGTTGTTCTCTCTGTCTGGAACGAACGTCCCTTGTTGCGCTGCATCGATATAGTGCTTTAGCTTCTTTACTGGTATGTTCATTTGCTTGTCCGTCCAAACGCATTTCCCTGATACATGGTCCAAGGTTCCGCCAGCCCCAAAGAACCAAGTCCGGCAACGGTCTGGCCAGTTCATTGTCTCTGGTTCGATCCCTTTATCAAGCAGATCATTCTCAGCCTTGACTCACTTAGGCCAGGCTTTGAGGTAGCCACCTGACCCTATGCGATGGTGAAGCTTCTTCTTTGCATCATTTTTCTTGTTTGTCGCCGACATCTTCTTACTCTTTTCCGATGTCTTGTAGGCCACAAATGCGGGCCAGTGATCTCTAATCTTCTCATATTTGTCGATGAATTCTGGTGTCTCTTCTTTGTTGACAAACGTTTTCAGCTCATTCTTCCATCTCCTGAATAGGTCTGCCATCTTCTTAAGAGCATGAGACTTGATTAATTGCTCTTTAACTAGCTTCTCCGGATCCTCCTCTAGCGGTAGGGTGAAATTTGCCTTTAGCTTAGTCCAAAGATCATCTTTCTGCATATCATTGACATAAGACACCTGAGGGTCTTCGTTCTTAGGCTTACACCATTGCTGGATGCTGATCGGGATCTTGTCCCTAACAAGAACCCTGCACTGAGCAGCAAATGCTTCCTTTGTCCGGATGGGTTTAATCGGCATATGCCATCGCACGCGATTGCTGTGATCTCAAACCTTTCATCCGAGCGCAACTTTTTCTTCGGGCCTCGTCTCTTTACTGAAGTTGTGCTTGATCCGGAGGGCTAGAAAAAAGAAGAATTAGACGAGAGTTAATTAATATGTGTACATACCAAAACAATGAATGCATCAATTAGCTAGTCATCACAGGCTTAACTAATATATTTACCTGGCTGGACTCTGTTCGGTCACCGAAGCCGTCACCACGGGCTCCTTCTTGCACCAGCATTGGGTCACCGGAGCCATCATAATCATGTCTTTCCTCCTCCATTCTTCGATCACCGTAGCCTGCTTCTTCTTCACCCTGTTCTGCTTCCAGACCATCATTGTCATTAAGATACGACATGACATCACCTCCGGCTAAGATTATGTCCCCCAACACCTGTTCTTGTTCCCCGTCTCGTCCGAACCACATTGTTTCTGCAAATATTACAACATGGCAATTATTACACAAACATGACAGCATGTGGATATATTAGTGGCAAACATAGACCTAGCTTATTCTGGGTTTGGGGTGGCCTCGGGAACGCTTCAAGGGTAGGGGCGCGGCGGGAGGGGGTAGGAGACCGACATCGTTTTTTCTAGGGTTTGGGTGTCCTCGAGAGTTTTGGTCGAGCGAGAGGGCCGGGGGGTGCTCCCGTGGTATAAGTTATCATGGTCGAAGTTATCCGGGAGGGGGTTATATCGACAACGACGACATACATACATGGGAAAATAATGTTATCGGGGAGGGGGTAGGTCGAACCCCCCTCCCCCCCGCATTGAAGTTATCGGGACACGAGGTATATCGACAATGACATATCCGAAAAAAATAAGAAGACGAAGAAGAAAATAAAAAGAGGAGAAGAAGATATTAATAGAGGAGAAGATTGAAGAAAAAAAAGAAGGAAAAAAAGGAGAAGAAGAAAGAAATAGAGGAGAAGAAGAGAAAATAGATTCTATTTTCTCTTCTTCTCCTCTATTTCTTTCTTCTTCTCCTCTTCTTTTTCTTCTTTTTTCTTCTTCTTATTTATTTCTCCTCTTCTTCCTCTCCTCTTCTTCTCCTTTCTTCCTCTTCTTATTTTCCTTTTTTCCTCTCATTCTTTTTCTTCTTCTTCCTTTCCTAGCTAGATATATAAAACTTTTCTAAAAATGTAACTTTTGCATACATACATGGGAAAATAATATTATCGGGGAGGGGGTAGGTCGCCCCCCCCCCTCGTGTTGAAGTTATCGGGACATGGGGTATATCGACAACGACATATCCGATAAAAAATAAGAAGATGAAGAAGAAATAAAAAGAGGAGAAAAAGATATTAATAGAGGAGAAGATTGAAGAAAAAAAGAAGAAAAAAAAGGAGAAGAAGAAAGAAATAGAGGAGAAGAAGAGAAAATAGAGTTCTCTTCTTCTCCTCTATTTCTTTCTTCTTATCCTCTTCTTTTTCTTCTTTTTTCTTCTTCTTATTTATTTCTCCTCTTCTTCTCCTTTCTTCCTCTTCTTATTTTCCTTTTTCCTCTCATTCTTTTTCTTCTTCTCCCTTTCCTAGCTAGATATATAAAACTTTTCTAAAAATGTAACTTTTGCATACATACATGGGAAAATAATATTACCGGGGAGGGGGTAGGTCGAACCCCCCCTCGTGTTGAAGTTATCGGGACACGAGGTATATCGACGGTGACAGACCCGATAAAAAATAAGAAGACGAAGAAGAAATAAAAAGAGGAGAAGAAGAAAGGAATAGAGGAGAAGATCAAAGAAAAAAATAAAAAAAAGAGGAGAAGAAGAAAGGAACAGAGGAGAAGAAGAAAAAAATAGAATGTTCTCTTATTTTTTCCTCTTCTTATTTATTTCTCCTCCTCTTCCTCTCCTCTTCTTCTCCTTTCTTCCTCTTCTTATTTCCTTTTTCCTCTTATTATTTTTCTTCTTCTTCCTTCTTAAAAATACATGAAGTAGTATTGCTTGCTTTTTTTAAAATAATGTTCAAAAATAAAAGTAGTATTGCTTCCTTTTTCCTCTCATTCTTTTAAAATAAGGTTTTGCCTAATTCATTGTTCATATGAATATACAAACATTTGCATATTTACAATAATTAATATCACCAAAAAAATTCTATGAACAGAAAAAATCCTAAATTTTCTAAAAATCTATCTTTTGCATATATACATGAACACATATATATATACACACACACACACACACAGAGAGAACATATATACATACATATATACATTTTTTTATAAAAATGCAAAAAACAAAAAAATCTAAAAAAAGGACATATAAACAGATATACACACATACATATACTCATACATATACATATAATCAGGAAAAAAACATCTATATATGTGCAAAAAAACAGGGAGGAAGAGGGGGGCGGTGTCGGCCCTGACCTAAGGGATGAGAGGTGTGGCGTGGTCGGGGTAGGGGCACGGCACGTGTCGGGGTAGAGGCGACGGCGGTGTGGTCGGGGAAGGGGCAGAGGTGACGACGGCGTGGTCGGGGCAGGGCGAGGCAGAGGCGACGGCGGCGCGGGGCAGCTGAGGCGACGATGACGTGGTCGAGGCAGGGGCGCGCGGCGTGGTCGGTGCGGGCCGCCGGCGGCGTGCTCGGGGCAGGGAAGCGACGGCGTCGACGAGGCAGCAGAGGGTGGCGACGGCGTCGACGGGGCGAGCTCGATCGGGCAGCCTGGCGGCGTCGTCGGGGCAGGGGAACTGATGCAGATGAATCTGAAAAACGCCAAGTGCTTTCTTATATACTGAGAGCATTGGTCCCGGTTCGTGGCACCAACCGGGACCAATGCTACCCTTTTTCCTGAAAGAACTATGTGGCGCTTTGACTCATCGTATGATGTATTCGCCTCCTTATCTTTTCTTTTTCTCGGTTTGGTAGCCTTGTCCTTCACATAGATAACCTGTGCCACATTATTGGCTAGGACGAACGGTTCGTCAGTGTACCCAAGATTTTTCAGATCCACTGTTGTCATTCCGTACTGGGGGTCTACCTGTACCCCGCCTCCTGACAGATTGACCCATTTGCACTTAAAAAAAGGACCTTAAAATCATGTCCATAGTCAAGTTCCCATATGTCCACTATGTAACCATAATATGTGTCCTTTCCCCTCTCGGTTGCTGCATCAAAGCGGACACCGCTGTTTTGGTTGGTGCTCTTTTGATCTTGGGTGATTGTGTAAAATGTATTCCCATTTATCTCTTATCCTTTGTAAGTCAATACAGTCAAAGATGGTCCCCTGGACAACAAGTATAGCTCATCACAAACAATGTTGTCACCTCTGAGACGTGTTTCCAACCAACTTCTGAAAGTCCTGATGTGTTCACATGTAATCCAGTCGTCGCACTTCTCCGGGTGTTTGGAGCGCACACTGTTCTTGTGTTCATAAACATACGGGGTGACCAAGGTAGAGTTCTGTAGAACTGTGTAGTGTGCTTGAGACCAAGAATATCCGTCCCTACATATTATTGAGGCCCCTCCCAGCGTGCCTTTTCCAGTCAGTCTCCCCTTATACCGCGATTTAGGGAGACCTATCTTCTTAAGGCCAGGAATGAAGTCAACACAAAACCCAATGACATCCTTTGTTTGATGGCCCATGGAGATGCTTCCTTCTGGCCTAGCGTGGTTACGGACATATTTCTTTAGGACTCCCATGAACCTCTCAATGGGGATCATATTGTGTAGAAATATGGCCCAGAATGACAATCTCGTCGACTAGATGAATTAGGACGTGCGTCATGATATTGAAGAAGGATGGTGGGAACACCAGCTCGAAACTGACAAGACATTGCGCCACATCACTCCTTAGCCTTGGTACGATTTCTGGATCGATCACCTTCTGAGAGATTGCATTGAGGAATGCACATAGCTTCACAATGGCTAATCGGACGTTTTCCGGTAGAAGCCCCCTCAATGCAACCGGAAGCAATTGCGTCATAATCACGTGGCAGTCATGAGACTTTAGGTTCTGGAACTTTTTCTCTGACATATTTAGGGCCAGTTCTTTTGGGCGATTCTACCAGAATCGGCCCCCAGCTTCTCCCAGAATCATCACTCCATATGTTTTTTACAATCCTAGCTAATTAGACCTTAACTAGATAGGATTGTAAAAAAATGTAGTGGCGATTCTGGGAGAAGCTGGGGAAGGGGGCGATTCTGGGAGAATCGCTGAAAAGAACTGGCCCTTATTATTCCCTTTGTATTCGACGAGAAGCCAGTCGTGACCTTCATACTGAGCAGGCATTCAAAGAAGATTTCTTTCTCTTCTCTCGTAAGAGCGTAGCTGGCAGGACCTTTATACTGCTTCGGAGGCATGTCGTCTTTTTGTGCAAACGTTGCAGGTCCTCCCGTGCCTGATGACCCACAAGTATAGGGAATCTATCGTATTCCTTTCGATAAGTAAGAGTGTCGAACCCAACTGAGGGAGTCCTGGATTAGGGGGTGTCCGGATAGCCGGACTATACCTTCGGCCGGACTCCTAGACTATGAAGATACAAGATTGAAGACTTCATCCCATGTCCGGAAGGGACTTTTCTTGGCGTGGAAGGCAAGCTTGGCGATACAGATATGTAGATCTCCTACCATTGTAACCGACTCTGTGTAACCCTAGCCCTCTCCGGTGTCTATATAAACTGGCAGGTTTTAGTCCGTAGGACGAACAACAATCATACCATAGGCTAGCTTCTAGGGTTTAGCCTCCTTGATCTCGTGGTAGATCTACTCTTGTACTACCCATATCATCAATATTAATCAAGCAGGATGTAGGGTTTTACCTCCATCAAGAGGGCCCGAACCTAGGTAAAACATCGTGTCCCCTGCCTCCTGTTACCATCCGCCTAGACGCACAGTTCGGGACCCCCTACCCGAGATCCCCCGGTTTTGACACCGACATTGGTGCTTTCATTGAGAGTTCCTCTGTGTCGTCACTTTTAGGCCCGATGGCTCCTCCGATCATCAACGACGATGCGATCCAGGGTGAGACTTTTCTCCCCGGACAGATCTACTTATTTGGCGGCTTTGCACTGCGGGCCAATTTGCTTGGCCATCTGGAGCAGATCGAAAGCTACGCCCCTGGCCATCAGGTCAGATTTGGAAGTTTGAACTACACGGCCGACCTCCATGGAGACTTGATCTTCGACGGGTTCGAGCCACAGCCGAGCGCGCCACACTGTCACGATGGGCATGATCTAGCTCTGCCGCCGAATAGTGCCCTGGAGGCCGCACCCGCATCAGCTCCGACCCTTAATTCAGAGCCAACCGCGCCAATCGAGGATGGGTGGTTGGACACCGCCTCGGGGGCTGGAATCTCTACAGCGATCGAGCTGAACACCAGCCCTATTCTCTACGAAGCCCGTGACTCCAAGGAGCCGGACTCCTCTCCAAACTCCGAGCCCTCCGCGCCCCTTATGATCGAACCCGATTGGGCGCCGATCATGGAGTTCATTGCCGCGGACATCTTTCAGCACTCGCCCTTTGGTGATATTCTGAATTCACTAAAGTCTCTCTCTTTATCAGGAGAGCCCTGGCCGGACTATGGTCAGCAAGGTTGGGATGCGGATGATGAAGAAATTCAAAGCCCACCCACCACCCACTTCGTAGCCACTGTCGATGATTTAACTGACATGCTCGACTTCGACTCCGAAGACATCGACGGTATGGACGCCGATGCAGGAGACGATCAAGAACCAGCGCCTATAGGGCACTGGAAAGCCACCTCGTCGTATGATATATACATGGTGGACACCCCAAAAGAAGGCAATGGCGATGGAGCAGCGGAGGATGACCCCTCCAAGAAGCAGCCTAAGCACCGGCGTCAGCGGCGCCGCTCTAAATCCCGCCAAAGCAAAATCGATGATTCCGGCACGGGAGATAATAACACCCCGGATAGTGCCGAAGACAACCACCTCCAGCAAGATTCAGCACAGGAGGATGGAGAAGCCAGCCCTCATGAGAGAGCGGTAGACAGAGAGGTCGAGGACGATAATTATATGCCTCCCTCCGAAGACGAGGCAAGCCTCAACGACGACGAATTTGTCGTGCCGGAGGATCCCGTTGAACAAGAGCGTTTCAAACGCAGGCTTATGGCCACGTCAAGCAGCCTCAAGAAAAAACGGCAACAGCTTAGAGCTGATCAAGATTTGCTAGCCGACAGATGGACTGAAGTCCTTGCGGCCGAAGAGTATGAACTCGAACGCCCCTCCAAGAGCTACCCAAAGCACAGGTTGCTACCCCGATTAGAGGAGGAAGCACCTAAACCTACATCACCAGCGCATGATGCGGCCAACCGGCCACCCCGTGGCCGCGACAGAGAGGCCTCTTGGCCCTCCACTCAAGCCGCACCCCGGCACCGCTCAAAAAATACCAAGGCACGGGAAAATGCGCCAGACCTGCGAGATATATTGGAGGACAAGGCAAGGCAAACAAGATCGATCTACGGATCGTGTGGGCGCCCCACGGCATGAGACGGTAATCGTCACTCCGGATACAGTAAATCCGGCCAGGCCGAACACAGTAGACAAAGCTCGTTTGAGCTGCATCGTGATATAGCCCAATACAGAGGTGCCACACACCCACTATGCTTCACAGATGAAGTAATGGATCATCAAATCCCCGAGGGTTTCAAACCCATGAACATCGAATCATACGATGGCACAACAGATCCCGCGGTATGGATCGAGGACTATCTCCTTCATATCCACATGGCCCGCGGTGATGACCTACACGCCATCAAATACCTCCCACTCAAGCTTAAAGGACCAGCTCAGCATTGGCTTAATAGCTTGCCAGCAAAATCAATTGGTTGTTGGGAGGACCTGGAAACCGCATTCCTCGACAATTTCCAGGGCACTTATGTGCGACCACCAGACGCCGATGACCTTAGCCACATAATTCAGCAGCCAGAGGAATCGGCCAGACAATTCTGGACACGGTTCCTAACCAAGAAAAATCAAATCGTTGACTGTCCGAACTCAGAGGCCCTAGCAGCCTTCAAGCATAACATCCGCGACGAGTGGCTTGCACGGCACCTAGGACAGGAAAAGCCGAAATCTATGGCAGCCCTCACGACACTTATGACCCGCTTTTGCATGGGAGAAGACAGCTGGCTAGCTCATAGCAATAACATGACCAAGAGCCCTGGTAATTCGGATACCAAGGACAACAGTGGTAGGTCGCATCGCAACAAGCAAAAGCGCCGCATTAACGGCGATAATGCTGAGGATACGGTAGTTAATGCCGGATTCAGAGGCTCTAAACCTGGTCAGCGGAAAAAGCCATTCAAAAGAAATAATCCGGGCCCGTCCAGTTTGGACCGAATACTCGACCGCTCATGCCAGATACATGGCACCCCCGAAAAACCAGCCAATCACACCAACAGGGATTGTTGGGTGTTCAAGCAGGCAGGCAAGTTAAATGCCGAAAGCAGAGACAAGGGGCTGCATAGCGATGACGAGGAGGAGCCCCGGCCGCCGAACAACAATGGACAGAAAGGTTTTCCCCCACAAGTGCGGACGGTGAACATGATATACACAACCCACGTCCCCAAGAGGGAGCGAAAGCGTGCGCTAAGGGACGTATACGCGATGGAGCCAGTCGCCCCAAAGTTCAACCCATGGTCTTCCTGCCCGATCACTTTTGATCGAAGGGACCACCCCACTAGCATCCGTCATGGCGGATTCGCCGCATTGGTTCTAGACCCAATTATTGACGGATTTCACCTCACTAGAGTCCTTATGGACGGCGGCAGCAGCCTGAACCTGCTTTACCAGGATACAGTGCGGAAAATGGGCATCGATCCCTCGAGGATTAAACCCACTAAAACGACCTTTAAAGGCGTCATACCAGGTGTAGAGGCCAACTGTACAGGCTCAGTTACACTTGAAGTGGTCTTCGGATCTCCGGATAATTTCCGAAGCGAGGAGTTAATCTTCGACATAGTCCCGTTCCGCAGTGGCTATCACGCACTGCTCGGGCGAACTGCATTTGCCAAGTTCAATGCGGTGCCGCACTACGCATACCTCAAGCTCAAGATGCCAGGCCCTCGAGGAGTCATCACGGTCAATGGAAACACCGAACGCTCTCTCTGAACGGAGGAGCATACGGCGGCTATCGCAGCGAAAGTACAAAGCAGCCTCTCAAGGCAATTCTCTAGTCCGGCCATTATACGTCTGGACACCGTCAAGCATGCCCGGAGTAACCTACAACAAGACCGTCTGGCACATTCCGAGCAAGCGTAGCAATGCGGCCCCAACCCCAGCCCTCGGGAACTTGCGAAACCAGTGTTGCGCGTACATAACTACACTCTGGAAATACCATGGGCACAGGGGAAGGGGCACCATCACGGCACGCCCGAAACGCGGCTTAAACCGCACTAGGGGCTGCCGATTTCTTATTTTTCTCTTATTTTCAGGACTCCATTCTTCGGAAGGCTTGTCCGGCAGTACAATTGCCGCACAAACGATACAACCAGGGAAGCAGAAAGCTACGCCGCACTATGGAACTCTAAGGTGGTCTCTATAACGAGCAGTATACCTATTTCACATAACATTCCACAGCTCACCCCTGGAAAGGACATGTTAAATAGTCCCATCTTTTTCTTATTGCACTATTTGTATCGTTCTGCTTTGATCGCAGCTTTTTTAAATAAACAATGCATAGCTTCCGTCTATTATTGCATTACTCTTTTTTACGAATATATGTTCATTAATGACATGTTGCACCCGTACACTTTGGTACGGCCAATACGCCAGGGGCTTAAGTACCCCACAATACGGTGTGAGAAGTCCGAACACTTTCACAAGTGCGGCACCCTGAACTTATAGCATTATATGCATCGGCTCCGAATCATGTCTTGGGTCAATAGTTGGGTTTGCCCGGCTCCTATGTTTTGGTACCTTACGTTCCGTTATATCGGCTAAGGTAGCACTAGGAGAACTACTACGATTGTGCCCCAGTTGAGCTGGGCTAAGCACCTCAGTAGAGAAAGCTAAAACTGACCGTCATGATGAGGCGAGAGCTGGTCGCTGTTCGAGAGGTTTTCGAGTCCCTAAAGACTTATGCCGCTTAGAGCGAGGAGTCGGCTTTGTCCGGCCTAGGCGTGGATAGCGCCCCGAACTCGGTCTTCCGAACACTAGGGGCTTCGCCGAAATTTAAAATTATAGAATTCTATGGCTAAGTGAGAGTGTTCAAGCATTATAGTCCGATTGCCTCGTTCGTTGTGTTGAGCGCCTCCCTCGAAGGACCCAAGAATGGGAAAAAGAGCGCTCATGTTTATCCCCACTCGTGGCATGGGGGCAGAAGCCGACGACTCGCCATCTCTCAAATTTGATAAACGGCCGCACAGAAGGTAATATTTTAAATTCAAAAGCGTTGCTTAGCGCATATGAACAAGTTTTCAGCGTACAAGATCACAAATGCGAGTTTACTCAAAAATTACATCTTTGGAGCATTCATCCGCTATAAGGCGGGCACCCTTCAGGACGCCCTCATAATACGCTTCCGGGACGCGATGCTCCTTGCCCGGCGGCGGCCCGTCCTTCACCAGCTTCTCCGCATCCATCTTACCCCAGTGCACGTTAGCACGGGCAAGCGCCCTACGGGCACCTTCGATGCAGACGGAGTGCTTGATTACCTCAAGCCATGGACAGGCATCCACCAACCGCCTCACTAGCCCGAAGTAGCTCCTAGGCAGAGCCTCTCCAGGCCAAAGCCAAACTACGAGGCCCTTTATGGCCTGTTCGGCCACCTTGTGGAGCTCGACCATTTGCTTCAGCTGGTCACTCAAAGGCATCAGGTGTCCGGCCTCAGCATACTGAGACCAGAACACCTTCTCCGTCGAGCTCCCCTCCTCGGATCGGTAGTAGGCGGCGGCATCAGACGCACTACGGGGCAAATCTGCGAATGCTTTTGGAGAGCTCCGGACTCGGGTAAGTAACAAGTAATTCACTTTCACGTGCTTGCTTTGCATAATGAATGCCTTACCCGCCGCTATCTTCTTCATCGCTTCAATTTCTTGGAGGGCTTTCTGGGCTTCGGCCTTGGCAGACTTCGCACTTTCGAGGGCTGCCGCAAGCTCGGATGCTTGCGTCTTTGAGTCAAGCTCCAAACTCTCGTGTTTTTTCACGAGAGCCTGGAGCTCTTTCTGCACTGCCTCTACCCGCGCCTCCTGCTTCCCTCTCTCTGTGTGCTCCGCAGCCGCTCTGTTTTCGGCCTCGGACAGAGCTTTCTTAAGGGTTGCCACCTCGGTCGTGGCCCCTATAATAGCACATTGATCCTGTCATTTTTTGCAACCACATCTTCTCTATATACTTGCGCAAGGTATTACTTACCTTCCTTCTCCTAGAGTTGCCTCTTGGCATGGCCGAGCTCGTTCTCGGACCGCGCGAGGTTTTGCTTCAGCGTGTCCACCTCCGCAGTCAGTGCGACAGAGGCCAGCAGCGAAGCCTGCATATGCATATTGACTTGATTATGTTAGACTCATGCGAATGTTATTAGATCCTCTATTCGGCTTTTCTTTCCGAACGCCGAACAGAGCATCAGGGGCTACTGTCTATGCGGTGATATTTTTACATATTCTTTACTTACCTCAAAGCCTGTTAGAAGGCTGGCACAGGCTTCAGTCAGTCCGCTCTTGGCGGACTGAACCTTCTGGATCACCACACTCATAATAGTGCGGTGCTCCTCGTCGATGGAGGCGTTGTTAAGCACCTCCAGCAAATTGTCCGGTGCCTCCGGTTGGACGGAGGTCGCCGGCTCGGTAGGCTTGCTCCTCTTGGAAGGAGGCTGCCTACCGGAGTCTGGAACCGTTGAAGGTTCCGGCGCGGTGTCCGGCTCAAGACCGGACTTGGAGCCCTTGGGGGTTCTATCCCCTTTACGCCTGGAGTCCGGGAGGTCGCCTTGCGGCGCCTCCAGGACCACCACCTCCTGGCTTGGAACCTGTTGGGACGCCACCGCGGCGTCGTCCGTAGGATGGGGGGAGGTAGCCGTCGGAAGCGAATTCACATTCGACGAATCCAGGGAACCGCTCGACGACACGTCGAGCCGGTCTTTGGGTGGATTGCATAAACATGTTCGACGTAAGGAAAAGCTGTGCAATGGGGGAATACTATGAATCACTCTGGTATCCGGATACTTACGATCTCGCCAGGGGCTTGGCCCTGTGCGACCACTCCTCTTCGCCGTCGTCGGCGTTGGTGGAGTAATCTGGAGGAGGGGTCTTCCCCTTCTTGGAACCTTCGGCGTCCCCAGTTGGGGCGGCCTTCCTTTTCTTCCCTCCCCCCGCTGGAGGGGGAGAGGTCTCTTCTTTCTCCTCCTCGTCTTCATGGGAGGAGTGCGCCTTGGAGTCGTCGGATGATGAATCCGACACCTCCTGGCGCTGGGCACTCTTTCGAGTCCCCGTGGCCTTCTTCTTGACCTTCTTCTCCGGCACCACATAGGGTGCCGGAACCAGCAGCTTCGCCAAGCGAGCGTCTGCTGGGCCTTCGGGCAAAGGAGCCGGACAATTGATCTGTCCGGACGTCTCCTGCCAATCCTGTCAAAGGTAAGGGAGCTTAGATCCCGCATGGAGTCAAACTATGAAAAATTAATACCCTGTAAAAGGTAAAAACAGCTTACTGCACGAGCGTGACGCTGCGTGCTGAATCCGACATCCTCGGTAGCGGATGCGGGGGCCTCGGCGCCCTTGAAAAGCACCTTCCAGGCATCTTCGTACATCGTGTCGAAGAGCCTGCTCAGAGTTCGGTGCCGCGCCGGGTCGAACTCCCACAGGTTGAAAGCCCGTTGTTGACACGGGAGGATCCGGCGGATGAGCATAACCTGGACTACGTTGACAAGTTTGAGCTTCTTGTCCACCAGGGTTTGGACGCATGTTTGGAGTCCGATCAGCTCTCCTTTTTGACCCCACGACAGGCCCGTCTCTTTCCAGGAGGCGAGCCGCGTAGGGGGTCCGGATCGGAACTCAGGGGCTGCGACCCATTCAGGGTCGCACGGCTCGGTGATGTAAAACCACCCCGATTGCCACCCCTTTAGGGACTCCACGAAGGAGCCCTTGAGCCATAGGACGTTGGGCATCTTGCCCACCATGGTGCCTCCTCACTCCGCCTGGGTGACGTGCACCACCTTCGGCTTGACATTGAAAGTCTTGAGCCATAGGCCGAAGTGGGGGCGGATGCAGAAGAAGGCCTCGCACACGACGATAAACGCCGAGATGTTGAGGACAAAGTTCGGGGCCAGATCGTGGAAATCCAGGCCATAGTAGAACATTAGCCCCTGGACAAATGGGTGGAGAGGGAAGCCCAGTCCGCGGAGGAAATGGGGGAGGAACACCACCCTCTCATGGGGCCTAGGGGTGGGGATGAGCTGCCCCTCTCCGGGAAGCCGGTGCGCAATGTCGTTAGAAAAGTATTCGGCCTTCCTCAGTTTTTTGATGTGTCCCTCCGTGACGGAGGAGACCATCCACTTGCCTCCCGCTCCGGACATGGCTGGAGAAGGTTGAGGTGGGGTGTGCGGACTTGGGCGCTGGAGCTCGAGTGCATGGAAATGGATAGGCAAAGAAGGAAGAAGGCGTGGATGAAAAGGTGGATCCTTATCCCCTTATATGGGTGGACGCGACTATGCGTCCCCACCAGCCTGGTAAAACTCGCTTATCTCCAAGCGCCATAATCAATGGCGCGATTGGGTTACCCACGCCCGTATTGATGAGAATCCCGGAATAAGGGGACACGATCTCTGCTTTGACAAGACGTGCCAAGGAAACCGCCTCGCTAAACGCGCTGAGGTGGGATAGTAAAATGATTCAAATAAAGACTTGGCCGTGGTGTGATGTCACGCTACGGAATACATCAATAGATTAGATTTGTGTAAATATTATTCTCTCTACGGAAATATGTGGAAACTTATTTTGCAGAGCCGGACACTACCTTTGTGTTCAAAATCTTCTATGAAGTATTTGGAGGAGGAACCCGCCTTGCAATGCCGAAGACAATCTGCGCGCCGGACTCGTCGTCATTGAAGCCTGGTGTCCGGATAGCCGAACTATACCTTCGGCTGGACTCCTGGACTATGAAGATACAAGATTGAAGACTTCGTCTCGTGTCCGGAAGGGACTTTTCTTGGTGTGGAAGGCAAGCTTGGCGATACAGATATGTAGATCTCCTACCATTGTAACCGACTCTGTGTAACCCTAGCCCTCTTCGGTGTCTATATAAACCGGAGGGTTTTAGTCTGTAGGACGAACAACAATCATACCATAGGCTAGCTTCTAGGGTTTAGCCTCCTTGATCTCGTGGTAGATCTACTCTTGTACTACCCATCTCATTAATATTAATCAAGCAGGACGTAGGGTTTTACCACCATCAAGAGGTCCCGAACCTGGGTAAAACATCGTGTCCCCTGCCTCCTATTACCATCCGCCTAGACGCACAGTTCGGGACCCCCTACCCGAGATCCGCCGGTTTTGACACCGACACCAACAAGGAGCAGAAGGAAATGATAAGCGGTTTTCAGCAAGGTATTCTCTGCAAGTACTGAAATAAGTGGTAACAGATAGTTTTGTGATAGGATAAATTGTAACGAGCAACAAGTAACAAAAGTAAATAAAGTGCAGCAAGGTGGCCCAATCATTTTTGTAGCAAAGGACAAGCTAGAACAAACTCTTATAATAGGAAAAGTGCTCCAGAGGACACATGGGAATATCGTCAAGCTAGTTTTCATCACGTTCATATGATTCGCATTCGATACTTTGATAATTTGATATGTGGGTGGACCGGTGCTTGCGTGTTGTTCTTACTTGAACAAGCATCCCACTTATGATTAACCTCTATTGCAAGCATCCGCAACTACAACAAAAGTATTAAGGTAAACCTAACCATAGCATGAAACATATGGATCCAAATCAGCCCCTTACGAAGCAACGCATAAACTAGGGTTTAAGCTTCTGTCACTCTAGCAACCCATCATCTACTTATTACTTCCCAATGCCTTCCTCTAGGCCCAAATAATGGTGAAGTGTTATGTAGTCGACGTTCACATAACACCACTAGAGGCTAGACAACATACATCTTATCAAAATATCAAACGAATACCAAATTCACATGACTACTAATAGCAAGACTTCTCCCTTGTCCTCAGGAACAAACGTAATTACTCACAAAGCATATTCATGTTCATAATCAGAGGGGTAATAATATGCATATAGGTTCTGAACATATGATCTTCGACCAATTAAACCAACTAGCATCAACTACAAGGAGTAATCAACACTACTAGCAACCTACTAGCACCATTCCCGGACTTTGAGACAAGAATTGGATACAAGAGATGAACTAGGGTTTGGAGATGATATGGTGCTGGTGAAGATGTTGATGGAGATTGCCCTCTTCCTATGAGAGGAGTGTTGGTGATGACGATGGTGATGATTTCCCCCTCCCGGAAGGAAGTTTCCCCGGCAGAACAGCTCTGCCGGAGCTCTAGATTGGATCCGCCAAGGTTCCGCCTCATGGTGGCGGAGTCTCGTCCTGAAAAGTTCCTTCTTATTTTTTTCGCATCAAAAGAATTCATATAGGAGAAGATGGACGTCGGAGAGCCACCAGGGGGCCCATGAGGTAGGGGGCGCGCCCTAAGGGGGGGGGGGCGCTCCCCACCCTCGTGAGCAGGGTGTGGCCTCCCTGGCCTTCATCTCTGACGAGGATTTTTCTTTATTTATTTTAAGATGTTCCGTGGAGTTTCAGGACTTTTGGAGTTGCGCATCATAGGTCTCTAATATTTGCTCCTTTTCCAGCCCAGAATTCCAGCTGCCGGCATTCTCCCTCCTTATATAAACCTTGTAAAATAAGAGAGAATAGCCATAAGTATTGTGACATAAAGTGAAATAACAGTCCATAATGCAATAAATATCGATATAAAAGCATGATGCAAAATGGACGTATCAACTCCCCCAAGCTTAGACCTCGCTTGTCCTGAAGTGAAAAGCTGATAACAATAAATATGTCCTCAGGTTTAGAGGTAGAGGCATCGATAACAATAAAATACAGACATGAAGGCATCATGATTGTTCTCATAGCAGCAACATATATAGCTTTTGTCATATGATTACTTATGTTCAAGTGATGATCTATTCACAATGCAAGAGTATAAATCATAAACCTTATTGGGCTCCGACAAACTATAATCTTAGTCATTGAAGCAATTGCAATTTATCATAACATCGGAAAGAGTCTATGTCAGAGCTAAAAAGCAAGTCCACATACTCAACTATCATTTAGTCCCCCATAATTGCTAACACTCACGTGATACTTGTGGTTACGGAGTTTTAATTGGACACAGAGAAAGATAGGGGCTTATAGTTTTGCCCCACAACCTTTTACCTCAATGGTAATGTCAACAATAATGGTTCATGCTCCCCTACATCCAATTAGATATATATATATATATATATATATATATATCACGTTCTTTCCAACATGCTGAGCTTGCCAATGGATAAAATGAAAAAGAAAAGGTGAAGATCACCATGACTCTTGCATAAGGTAGAAGATAATAATAAAGGATAGGCCGTTCGCAGAGGGAAGCAGAGGTTGACATGCACTTTTATGGTTTGATGCATAAAATCTCAATGCGAAAGAACATCACTTTATATTGCCCCTTGTGATATGAACCTTTATTATGTAGTCCGTCGCTTTTATTACTTCCACATCACAAGATCGTATAAATCTTATTTCTCCCACACCAATCAATCATACATATTTAGAGCAATTTTTATTGATTTGCACCGATGACAACTTACTTGAAGGATCTTACTCAATCCATAGGTAGATATGGTGGACTCTCATGGCAAAACTGGTTTAGGGATATTTGGAAGCACAAGTAGTATTTCTACTTGGTGCTGAGAATTTGGCTAGCATGAGGGGGAAAGGCAAGCTCAACAAGTTAGAGGATCCATGACAACATACTTTATCTCAGATATAAGAAATACATAACTCATTATGTTGTCTTCCTTGTCCAACATCAACTCTTTAGCATGTCATATTTTAATGAGTGCTCCCAATCATAAAAGATGTCAATGATAATATATCTATATGTGAAAACCTCTCTTTCCTTATTACTTCCTATTAATTGCAACAATGACCAAAGCTATGTCTGCCAACTCCTACAACTTTTAATCATCATACTCTTTCTGTGTGAAGTCATTACTCTCAATAAGATCAATATGAACTTTTTGTTTCTTTTTATTCTTTTTCTCTTTTCTTTTATTCACCCAAGATCGTGGCAAAATAATCAAGCCCTTGACTCAACACTAATCTTTATTATATATAGCTCACGGACTCGATTACATATAGAGATCATAAAGCAAACTCAAAACTAGATCATGCCATAAACTTTATTCTACTAGATCAAGATACTACTAATAGGATCAAACTAAGAAAAACGGTAAAGATAGGAGTTGTGATTGTGATACGATACCGGGGCACCTCCCCCAAGCTTGGCAGTTGCCAAGGGGAGTGCCCATACCCATGTGATTATATCTCCTTGGTTGGTGAAGAAGGTGGTGGTGATGTTGGCTTAGTTGATGGCTTAGGCTTCTCCCTTAATTTGCGCTTGAGGACGGCATTTTGATCCCTCAGATCATCAATCTCCCACTCCAGGGTTAATATCTTTTTGCATAGGTCCTGCTTATTTTCCTGCAAGAGACGAAAAGGGATAAACTCGAACTTGGGTTTCTTTACCCTATCAGGGAGACTCGACTTTTTGAACTCCACGTGCATGTCCCAAAGTTGAGGTAATGGTGCTTCATCTTCATCTGAGCTCGTTGTAACACCCCGGATATGACTTTCCCAATATGTACTCCAACTCTTGTCGTTTCCGGCATTAAGTTATTTTATTTTCTCGGGTTCGGGTTTTTGTCTCCGTGTGTTGTTGTCATTGTCATGCATCTCATATCATGTCATCATGTGCATTGCATTTGCATACGTGTTCATCTCATGCATTCGAGCATTTTTCCGGTTGTCCATTTTGCATTTCGGCGCTTCGTTCTCCTCCGGTGGTCATCTCTACATTTCTTTTGTGTGTGGGGATTAAACATTTCCGAATTGGACTGAGACTTGCCAAGCGGCCTTGGTTTACTACCGATAGACCGCCTGTCAAGTTTCGTACCATTTGGACTTTGTTTGATGCTTCAACGGTTAACCGAGGGACCGAAAAGGCCTCATGTGTGTTGCAGCCCAACACCCCTTCAAGTTGGCCCAAAACCCACCAAAACCCTCTCCACCTTCTAGAGCGTTCGATCACAATCGCGTGGTCGAAAACCGCACCTCATTTGGACTCTCCTAGCTCCCTCTATGCCTATATGAAGACCCCCTCCGAAATCTTCTTCTCCTTCCTCCCGAAAACCCTAGATCTGATCCTCCGCGCACCGGACATTGTCCGCCGGCGCCGGACACACTGCCGCTAGCCCCCTCGTGCCGCCACATGTCAGCGCTGCCTCCACTCCCGCCGAGGCCCGCTCGGCCCGCAGCCGGCCCTCGAGGGCCCGAGTCGGCGCGCCTGCCTCCTTCATCCGCGCCGCGCCAGGAGCTCCTCGCCGCCCTTCGTCAGCTCCGGTGGCCGTGCCACCTCGCCGCCCCTCGCCCCAACTCCGGCAGCCGGGCCGCCGCACCCCTCGCCGGCCGGCGCCGCCCGAGGCCACGCCGGTGACCGCGCCCAAGGCTCCGGCCACCACCAACTCCGGCCCGCGCCTCCTCGCTCCGCCCCGGGCTTCTTCTCCTTCCCCGGCGACCCCAACTCCGGCGAAAAGTGTTTCCGGCAAGCGCCTCGAAGTCCGTGCAGATCTGGATCCAAAAATCTCGAGGGTCGACTTTTTGCCCGAAACCCTAGTTCATATAGCCATGTTCATCGCATCGTATCTTTGCATACATAGCTCCGTTTTGGGCATATAGCATATCAAAATGTTCGTCTCAGAGAGTACATCATTTCATTACATTGCATCATTTTCATTTGAGTTCATCTTGATGCCCGAAATGCTGTTAGAAGAGTGCTACTTGAGATAATTGTCAGATCTGCTGCTCCATTTAGATATTTGTCATTTTTGCCATGATTATTGTGTGCATGATATGCCCATGAGTTCTACATATGTTTTGTTAAGGGTTTTGCCATCTTTCCAGAGGTGCAACCCATGTATATTTGTGATGTGTGTGGTGACTAGCACAAGCTTGCAAAGTGAGGCACTTGGTAATGCTGATTTCAGGGACTTAGCATTTCCACTAAGTCCTTGAGCTATTTATATCATATGGCCATATGTTCATGTTGTTTCCTAGTGATCCGTGCCTCTTTTGAGGATGATCACTAAGGATGTTTTGTTAATCTTGTAGTGCTCTATCCATCCATGTCTTTGTTTGTAATTATGGAGCACCCTAGCTTGAGTCAATCGAGCTCTACCTTTGCTATTTCGTGAATCTGAGCAGATTGTCTACTTGTTAGCAATTTTGCCGAGGATGTTGTAGTTGTTCCGTGCATGCTATGCTATTGTTCTTGCCATTTCTAGCTTGCATTTTGTGTATTTTTGATGGGTGTAAGCTTAGACTATCATGAATTGCTCCGTAGTGAGTGCATCGAGCTCGTAAACATGCCTACTTGATATCTGTTTCAGCATGTTCCAGTTTTCACTAAGTCTGAGAACTGATTATGTTTTTGCCATGTTCACATGCTTGCAATTGTATTTTCTGATCCCTTTTGACTCAAGGTCACTAAGGGACTTTTGTTAAGCTCTTTGAGTAGCTCCATGCCATGCTTTACTTTGCCATGTTCAGGTCCTGTAGCATGTAGTTTTGTTACTCCGAAGAGTGCTACCTGATCTGAAATTCCAGACAAGTGTTAATTTCACTAAGTCTGAAATCTGTTTGCCATATGCATTTTTGCCATGCTTGTTTGAACCTGTTAATGGATGAATTGGCCGTAGCTCAGTGCTAGACTTTTGTTAAGAATCTTGAATGCATCCCTGCCATGTTTGGGTGCTGTAGCTTGTCTATCTCGTTGCATTTAGACGGCTACTTGTTGTAAATCGCAGACCGGTGTCATATTTGAATTGCTTGCCATTTCCAAACCGTAACTCCGATTCCGACGTTCTGTATATCTTTTTCAAGCGATTTCATCTCATCTTTCCAGTGGCACACTTGGATTTCCAAGTGGAGGCCAGGTTCATGCATCCCTTGTCAAATCTTGCATATGCATCCCGCATCCATCCCGCATAGCATACCATCATTGCATCATATTGTTTGAGCTTTGCACGTGGTTGATTGTGTTCTTGTTGCTTGTTTGTCTTGTTTGGGTAGAGCCAGGGAGACGAGTTCGCTAACGAGGAGCCCGTTGAGTTTGCTTTCGAGGATCCAGTCAACTCTGACAACTTTGCAGGCAAGATGATCATACCCTCGAAATCACTACTATCTTTGCTTTGCTAGATGCTCGCTCTTTTGCTATGCCATGCTATGATGCCTACCACTTGCTTTCAAGCCTCCCAAATTGCCATGTCAAACCTCTAACCCACCATGTCCTAGCAAACCATTGATTGGCTATGTTACCGCTTTGCTCAGCCCCTCTTATAGCGTTGCTAGTTGCAGGTGAAGATTGGAGACCGTTCCTTGTTGGAACATTATTTACTTGTTGGGATACCATTATATTGCCATGTTATCTTAATGCATCTATATACTTGGTAAAGGGTGGAAGGCTCAGCCTCTCGCCTAGTGTTTTGTTCCACTCTTGCCGCCCTAGTTTCCGTCATATCGGTGTTATGTTCCCGGATTTTGCGTTCCTTACGCGATTGGGTTATAATGGGAACCCCTTGATAGTTCGCCTTGATTAAAGCTTTCCAGCAATGCCCAACCTTGTTTTTACCATTTGCCACCTAGCCCTTTTTCCCTTGGGTTTCCGGAGCCCGAGGGTCATCTTATTTTAAACCCCCCCGGGCCAGTGCTCCTCTGAGTGTTGGTCCGACTGAGCTGCCTGCGGGGCCACCTCGGGGCAACTTGAGGGTTGGTTTTACTCGTAGCTAGTCTCATCTGAGTGTGCCCTGAGAACGAGATATGTGCAGCTCCTATCGGGATTTGTCGGCACATTCGGGCGGTGTTGCTGGTCTTGTTTTAACCTGTCGAGTGTCTTGAAGAACCGAGATACCGAGTCTGATCGAAACGTCTCGGGAGGAGGTCTATTCCTTCGTTGACCGCGAGAGCTTGTCATGGGCTAAGTTGGGACTCCCCTGCAGGGATTTGAACTTTCGAAAGCCGTGCCCGCAGTTATGGGCAGATGGGAATTTGTTAATGTCCGGTTGTAGATAACTTGAACCTTAACTTAATTAAAATGAATCAACTGAGTGTGGTTACCGTGATGGCCTCTTCTCGGCGGAGTCCGGGAAGTGGACACGGTGTTGGAGTAATGTTTGCGCAGGTTGTCCTCTAGTTTCTCGCTCGCGCTTTGCCTTCTCTTCTCGCTCTCTTTTGCGAACAGGATAGCCACCATATATGCTAGTCGCTTGCTGCAGCTCCACTATATTTACTTGCCTTACCTATAAGCTTAAATAGTCTTGATCGCAAGGGTGCGAGATTGCTGAGTCCCTGTGGCTCATAGATTACTATTACACCAGATGCAGGGCCTGATGATTCCGCTCCAGGTGACGCGCTTGAGCTCAAGTGGGAGTTCGACGAGGACTCTCAATGATACTATGTTTCCTTTCATGATGATCAGTAGTGGTGCCCTGTTGGGGGCGATCGGGACCGTGTCGCATGTTGGGTTATCTTTTATTTTGGCGCCGTAGTCGGGCCATGATGGTTTGAATGATGTAATGTTATTTATGTACCTTGATTGACATGGCGAGTGTAAGCCAACTATGTTATCTCCCCTTTTATTATGTATATATTACATGGGATGTTGTGAAGATTGCCTAACTTGCGACATATGCCTTCAATGCGATTATGCCTCTAAGTCGTGCCTCGACACGTGGGAGATATAGTCGCATCGAGGGTGTTACAAGTTGGTAATCAGAGCCTTCCCCGACCTTAGGAGCCCCATTGCTTGATCGTTTTTAGCGGCCGAGTTGTGTCTAGAAAAATGTTTTGAGTCATCTAGGAATTATATATCGGAGAGTTTAGGAATTCCTTTTACTTCCCAGTCTCCTCATCGCTCTGGTAAGGCATCCTGACATAGAGTTTTGACTCTTCTCTTCTCAAATTTCACTAATTTTTTTTAGGATCAAGCGGGTATCTTGGAATCGTTCCGATGGTTTTATGACGAGAACATTGTCTTGGTGCCTCCTGTCAGGGGTTTTGTGGAAGTGTCTCGGGGAGTTGAGCTCTGAGGTGTTGTCGTCATAATTTTATCGTTGCAATTCTGGAATACCTGAGTTTAGTACGCCGACATAAAAAATTTCTTTTATGCAGTTCGTTGGTGAGATAACCTTGACGCCACCTAGTACTGGGGCGGGAGTTCGGGAGTATCGCCATAACTTGTATAACGGATGCTTTTCGAAGGTTGAGGTAGATGGTTTCTGAAGTATTCTCGGTTATGTGTTAAAGGATGGATACAGCTGGATGTAGGAATTGCTAGATTTGGGTGAGATATTATGCTTCCCCTGTATCCCCAACACCTGATTGCATAACCGGAAAGGTTCGGGAGTTTCATAGGTGGGAATTCTCGTAGCTCTAGTTCTTCTTCCACGGATATTTGGTTTGAGATTGGGATTTCTTACCGATTATTCGTTCTTGATCCGTACCTTGTTGATTTATTTCTCTACCTAAATTCTAAGTGGCTTCTCAATTTATGGATATATGACCATTTCAAGAGGAATGCATTCGTCCATTTTGTTCGGATGTGAAGACTATATGTTGCAATTTTCATTCCGTTGGATTCAGCTTCATTTTATCTGTCAATGTGCTAACGGTGGTCAACCTCTTTAGGATGGCTCCCGCTAAGCACCAATCAGAATCAGAATCAAGATCCGCCACCACCTCCACCTCCTCCGGAGGCATGGCAAGCTGTGATGGCCGCAACCAATGCAAACACACAGTTGATCATGCAAATTCTCCAAGAGCGCAATCAAGGCAACCAAGGGAACCAAGGTAACAATCAGAATCACTTTGCTACACTCAACCAGTTCCTTGCTAACGGGCCAAAGACTTTCAGCAATTGTGTTGAGGCAACCGATGCTGACTGATTGGCTCGTGGATCTGTGCAAGCATTTCGAGTGCAGTAACGTCAGGCCTGAGGACTTTGTCAAGTTCGCTTCCTTCCAACTCAAAGATCAAGCTGCAGAATGGTTCCAGCAGTACAAGGATTCCAGAGGTGGACGTGTTATTACCTGGGATGAATTCCGTCAAGATTTCAGAGCTCACCATATCCCTCAGAGCGTGGTTGAAAGCAAGCATGAGGAATTCCGCAACCTGAAGCAAGGCTCTTTGTCTGTCTATGACTACAACAAGTTGTTTCAGAAGCTCGCCCGCTTTGCCAAGCAGGACGTCCCTGATGAGAAGAGCATGATATACCAGTTCAGGGGTGGTCTCAGAGAAGAAATCCAGCTAGCTCTTGTTCTCTTTGAGCCCTTGAGGTACGATGAGTTCTACAACATGGCATTGAAGCAAGAGGCCGCTCAACTGAGGTGTGATGCTTCCAAGAAGCGAGTCAGAGATGCTACTCCTTCTTCCTCTACTCAAGTGGCCAAGCAGCAGAAGTATTGGCTTCCTCCTCCTCCGTTCCGTCAGCCGTATCAGCAGAAGAGCAAAGGTGGCAGTGGATCTTCCCACCCACCCAACCCTGGCTTTCAGAACAAGACTTCGTCTCAAGCTCCAAGATCGAGTGCTCCGTATCACCGTCCGCTTTCAGAGGTCACGTGCAACAAGTGCCAACAGAAGGATCACTATGCCAACAAGTGTCTCAACCAAAGGCGTCTTCCTCCTCCTCCTCCTATCAGATCGGCAAGTACAGCTGTGGTCAAGCATAACCCCAAGAATGCCAAGGTCAACTTGATGAATGCAGCTCAGGCAGAGGACTCGTCAGATGTGATTATGGGTAACCTTCCAGTTAACAATATTCCTGCAAAAGTACTTTTTGACTCTGGTGCATCGCATTCCTTCATGTCATTCCCATTTGCATCGGAGAACAATTTTAGTACTAAGGCTTTACCTAGAGCTATGCAAGTCGTCTCTCCGGCTAAGCGTATGAGTTCTAGTATGATGGTTCCAGATATTTCTATCTTGATGGGTGATTTCAAGTTTCTGGCTTCTCTAATGGTTCTTGGTAACTCGGATATTGATCTTATTCTCGGGATGGATTGGCTTTCTAAGCACAAGGCTCAGCTTGATTGTGCAGCCAGGCAGATTCAATTGACTCATTCGTCTGAGGATGTAATTGTCTTTGCCGCGAATGACGATACCATCCGTCTGTTTTCTCTCAATGAGAAGGGTGAACTGGATGCTATCTCGCAAATTCCAGTCGTTTGCGAATATCAAGACGTCTTTCCAGAAGAGCTTCCAGGAATGCCTCCGCACCGGCCAGTTGAATTCGTCATTGATCTTGAGCCTGGCACGGAACCTGTGTGCAAGCGTCCTTACAAGCTCGGACCTGAAGAGTTGAAGGAGCTGAAGAAGCAACTCGATATTCAAGAGAGAATGGGTCTCATCCGGCCTAGTTCTTCTCCGTGGGGTTGTGGTGTTCTTTTTGTGAAGAAGAAGGATGGAACGGACCGACTTTGTGTTGATTACCGTCCATTGAACAAGAAGACCATCAAGAACAAATACCCACTTCCCAACATCAACGAGCTGTTCGAACAACTCAAAGGTGCCCAAGTATTCTCCAAGCTTGATCTCCGTATGGGTTATCATCAGATTCGAATCCGTGAGCAAGATATTCCCAAGACGGCTTTCAGGACAAGCTATGGTTCATATGAATACACTGTCATGTCTTTTGGCCTCGTCAACGCTCCTCCGACGTTCTCTCGCATGATGAACTTCATCTTCAACGCCTACACCAATGACTTCGTTTTGGTCTATCTCGACGACATTCTGGTTTTCTCGAAGAACAAGGAAGATCATGCCAAGCACTTGCGTTTGGTACTCGATAAGCTGAGGGAACACAGTTCTACGCCAAGTTCTCCAAGTGCGAATTTTGGCTCGATGAGGTTCTTTATCTTGGTCATATCATCTCTGCCAAGGGCATTGCGGTGAATCCTGAGAAGGTGTCTGCAATTGTGAATTGGGAACCTCCTCAGAACGTGAAGCAACTCCGTAGCTTCCTCGGTCTCGCAAGCTACTGCCGAAGATTCGTTGAAAACTTTCTAAGATCGAAGCCTCTCTCAAATCTTCTCCAGAAGCACGTCAAGTACGTTTGGTCTCCGGAGTGTGACATTGCTTTCAACACTTTGAAAGAGAAATTGATCACTGCTCCAGTTCTGACTCCGCCTGATGAATCCAAACCGTACGAGGTCTTTTGTGATGCCTCTCTCCAAGGTCTTGGCGCAGTGTTGATGCAAGAGAAGAAAGTTGTTGCTTATACCTCTCGCCAGTTGAAGCCCAATGAGAAGAACTACCCCACTCATGATCTCGAGTTGGCGGCAGTTGTGCGTGCTCTTTTGACTTGGAGACATCTCTTATTGGGAAGAAAAGTGGACATTTTCACTGACCACAAGAGTCTCAAGTACATCTTCACTCAGCCTAATCTCAACCTCAGGCAAACTCGATGGGTCGAAATGATTCAAGAGTATAATCCGAGTATCGAGTATACTCCAGGCAAGGCCAATGTGATTGCTGATGCATTGAGCAGGAAGGCTTATTGCAACAGTCTGATTCTCAAGCCTTATCAACCCGAGCTTTGTGAAGCTAAGCTTTCCGCAAACTTAATCTGCAAGTTGTTCCTCAAGGTTTCCTCGCCAACCTTCAAGTCTCTCCTACCTTGGAAGACCAGATTCGCCAAGCCCAGCTTCTTGATGCTATGGTGAAAAAGGTGAAGATTGGGATTGCCAAGAGTCAACCCAAGTACAAGTGCTACCGCCTTGATGACAAGGATACTCTTTTCTTCGAGGATCGTTTTGTTGTACCCAAAGGTGAACTTCGCAAAGTGATCATGAACGAGGCTCACAATTCTCTCCTCTCCATCCACCCTGGGAGCATGTAGATGTATCAGGACCTCAAGCAGGCTTATTGGTGGACTCGAATGAAGCGCAAGATTGCTCAATTCGTGAACTAGTGTGATGTCTGTAGAAGAGTGAAGGCAGAACACCAAAGGCTAGCTGGTCTCCACCAACCTCTTGCCATTCCAGAATGGAAGTTTGACCACATTGAAATGGACTTCGTGACTGGGTTTCCAAAGTCCAAGCGTGGCAATGATGCTATATTCGTTGTCATCGACAAATTCACTAAAGTGGCTCACTTTCTGCCTATCAAAGAGTCAATCACTGCAGCTCAATTGGCGGAACTCTATACCTCTCGAATTGTCTCTCTGCACGGTATTCCACAAGTGATCTCTTCAGACCGTGGCAACATATTTACCTCCAAGTTTTGGGATTCTTTTCAGAAGGCCATGGGCACCAACATCCGCTTCATCACCGCTTTCCATCCTCAAACTAGTGGTCAAGTCGAGCGTGTCAACCAGATTCTTGAAGATATGCTTAGGGCTTGTGTGATCTCCTTCGGCATGAAGTGGGAGGATTGTCTTCCTTATGCTGAATTCTCCTACAACAACAGTTTTCAAGCAAGTTCGGGCAAGGCCCCATTTGAAATTCTGTATGGCAGGAAGTGCCGTACCCCTCTCAACTGGTCTGAAACCGGTGAACGCCGGCTTCTCGGAAATGACTTAATCACAGAGGCAGAGAAATGTGCAAAGTCATTCGAGATAACCTCAAAGCAGCCCAATCCCGCCAGAAGAGCTACTATGATAGTAAGCACCGTGATTTGGCTTTCGAGATCGGAGATCATGTTTACCTCCGCGTCTCTCCTATGAAAGGTACTCGTCGCTTCGGTATCAAAGGGAAGCTTGCCCCTAGATACGTGGGACCTTTCAAGATTGTCAGCAAGAGAGGCGATCTCGCCTATCAACTCGAGCTTCCTTCAAACTTTGCAAATGTTCAGTGTGTTCCATGTCTCTCAGCTCCGAAAGTGCTTCAAGACTCCTGACCGCACCGTCAACTTCGAGGACATTGAGCTCCAAGAAGATCTCTCTTATCGTGAGCACCCAGTTGCTATTCTTGAAGAGACTGAACGCAAGACTCGCAACAAGTCAATCAAATTCCTCAAAGTCAAGTGGTCACACCATTCCGACCGTGAAGCTACCTGGGAACGCGAGGATCACCTCCGTTCTGAGTACCCGACATTCTTTCAGCCATAGATCTTGGGACGAGATCCTTTCGTAGTGGTGGAGTGTTGTAACACCCCGGATATGACTTTCCCAATATGTACTCCAACTCTTGCCGTTTTCGGTGTTAAGTTATTTTATTTTCTTGGGTTCAGGTTTTTGTCTCCGTGTGTTGTTGTCATTGTCATGCATCTCATATCATGTCATCATGTGCATTGCATTTGCATACGTGTTCATCTCATGCATTCGAGCATTTTCCCCGTTGTCCGTTTTGCATTCCGGTGCTTCGTTCTCCTCCGGTGGTCATTTCTACCTTTCTTTTGTGTGTGGGGATTAAACATTTCCGGATTGGACCGAGACTTGCCAAGCGGCCTTGGTTTACTACCGGTAGACCGCCTGTCAAGTTTCGTACCATTTGGACTTCGTTTCATGCTCCAACGGTTAACCGAGGGACCGAAAAGACCTCGTGTGTGTTGCAGCCCAACACCCCTTCAAGTTGGCCCAAAACCCACCAAAACCCTATCCATCTTCTAGAGCATTTGATCACGATCGCGTGGCCGAAAACCGCACCTCATTTGGACTCTCCTAGCTCCCTCTATGCCTATATAAAGACCCCCTCCGAAATCTTCTTCTCCTTCCTCCCGAAAACCCTAGATCTAATCCTCCGCGCGCCGGACATTGTCCGCCGGCGCCGGACACGCAGCCGCCACTCCCGCCGAGGCCCGCTTGGCCCGCAGCCGGCCCCCGAGGGCCCGAGTCGGCGTGCCTGCCTCCTTCGTCCGCGCCGCGCCAGGAGCTCCTCGCCGCCCTTCGTCAGCTCCGGCAGCCGGGCCGCCGCACCCCTCGCCGGTCGGCGCCGCCCGAGGCCACGCTGGCGACCGCGCCCGAGGCTCCGGCCACCACCAACTCCGGCCCGCGCCTCCTCGCTCCGCCCCGGTCTTCTTCTCCTTCCCCGGCGACCCCAACTCCGGCGAACAGTGTTTCCGGCGAGCGCCTCGAAGTCTGTGCAGATCTGGATCCAAAAATCTCGAGGGTTGACTTTTTGCCCAAAGCCCTAGTTCATATTGCCATGTTCATCGCATCATATCTTTGCATCCGTAGCTCTGTTTTGGGCATATAGCATATCAAAATGTTCATCTCAGAGAGTACATCATTTCATTCCATTGCATCATTTTCATTTGAGTTCATCTTGATGCCCGAAATGCTGTTAGAAGAGTGCTACTTGAGATAATTGTCAGATCTGCTGCTCCATTTAGATATTTGTCATTTTTGCCATGATTATTGTGTGCATGATATGCCCATGAGTTTTACATATGTTTTGTTAAGGTTTTGCCATCTTTCCAGAGGTGCAACCCATGTATTTTTGTGATGTGTGTGGTGACTAGCACAAGTTTGCAAAGTGAGGCACTTGGTAATGCTGATTTCAGGGACTTAGCATTTCCACTAAGTCCTTGAGCTGTTTATCTCATATGGCCATATGTTCATGTTGTTTCCTAGTGATCCGTGCCTCTTTTGAGGATGATCAGTAAGGATGTTTTGTTAATCTTGTAGTGCTCTATCCATCCATGTCTTTGTTTGTAATTATGGAGCACCTAGCTTGAGTCAATCGAGCTCTACTTTTGCTATTTCGTGAATCTGGGCAGATTGTCTACTTGTTAGCAATTTTGCCGAGGATGTTGTAGTTGATCCGTGCATGCTATGCTATTGTTCTTGCCATTTCTAGCTTGAATTTTGTGTATTCTTGATGGGTGTAAGCTTAGATTATCATGACTTTCTCCGTAGTGAGTGCATCGAGCTCGTAAACATGCCTACTTGATATCTGTTTCAGCATGTTCCAGTTTTCACTAAGTCTGAGAACTGATTATGTTTTTGCCATGTTCACATGCTTGCAATTGTATTTTATGATCCCTTTTGGCTCAAGGTCACTAAGGTACTTTTGTTAAGCTCTTTGAGTAGCTCCATGCCATGCTTTACTTTGCCATGTTCAGGTCCTGTAGCATATAGTTTTCATGCTCCGAAGAGTGCTACCTGATCTGAGATTCCAGACAAGTGTTAATTTCACTAAGTCTGAGATCTGTTTACCATATGTATTTTTGCCATGCTTGTATGAACCTGTTAATGGATGAATTGGCCGTAGATCAGTGCTAGACTTTTGTTAAGCATCATGAATGCATCCCTGCCATGTATTATGTTGTCATGTTTGGGTGCTGTAGCATGTTCATCCTGTTGCATTTAGATGACTACTTGCTGTAAATCGCAGAACATGGTCATATTTGAATTGCTTGCCATTTCCAAACCGTAACTCCGATTCCGGCGTTCTTTATATCGTTTTCAAGCGATTTCATCTCATATTTCCAGTGGCACACTTGGATTTCCAAGTTGAGGCCAGGTTCATTCATTCCTTGTCAAATCTTGCATATGCATCACATATTGCATCCCGCATAGCATACCATCTTTGCATCATGTTGTTTGAGTTTGCACGTGGTTGATTGTGTCCTTGTTGCTTGTTTGTCTTGTTTGGGTAGAGCCGGGAGACGAGTTTGCTAATGAGGAGCCCGTTGAGTTTGCTTTCGAAGATCCAGTCAACTCTGACAACTTTGCAGGCAAGATGATCGTACCCTCGAAATCACTACTATCTTTGCTTTGCTAGATGCTCGCTCTTTTGCTATGCCATGCTACGATGCCTACCACTTGCTTTCAAGCCTCCCAAATTGCCATGTCAAACCTCTAACCCACCATGTCCTAGCAAACCGTTGATTGGCTATGTTACCGCTTTGCTCAGCCCCTCTTATAGCGTTGCTAGTTGCAGGTGAAGATTGGAGACCGTTCCTTGTTGGAACATTATTTACTTGTTGGGATACCATTATATTGCCATGTTATCTTAATGCATCTATATACTTGGTAAAGGATGGAAGGCTCGGCCTCTCGCCTAGTGTTTTGTTCCACTCTTGCCGCCCTAGTTTCCGTCATATCGGTGTTATGTTCCCAGATTTTGCGTTCCTTACGTGGTTGGGTTATAATGGGAACCCCTTGACAGTCCGCCTTGGATAAAACTCCTCCAGCAATGCCCAACCTTGGTTTTACCATTTGCCACATAGCCTTTTCCCTTGGGTTTTGCGGACTCAAGGGTCATCTTATTTTAAACCCCCCCGGGCTAGTGCTCCTCTGAGCGTTGGTCCAACCTAGAGCACCATGCGGGGCCGTCCCTTGGCAACTTGGGTTACGTTGGCTCCCGTACGCTTAGCTTATCCGGTGTGCCCTGAGAACGAGATATGTGCAGCTCCTATCGGGATTTGTTGGCACAGCGGGTGGTGTTGCTGGACTTGTTTTACCATTGTCGGAGTTGTCTTGAAGAACCGGGATACCGAGTCTGATTGGAACGTCTCGGGAGGAGGTCTATTCCTTCGTTGACCGTGAGAGCTTGTCATGGGCTAAGTTGGGACTCCCCTTCAGGGATTTGAACTTTCGAAAGCCGTGCCCGCGGTTATGCGCAGATGGGAATTTGTTAATGTCTGGTTGTAGATAACTTGAACCTTAACTTAATTAAAATGAATCAACAGTGTGAGTTACCGTGATGGCCTCTTCTCGGCGGAGTCCGGAAAGTGGACATGGTGTTGGAGTAATGTTTGCACAGGTTGTCATCTAGTTTCTCGCTCACGCTTTGCCTTCTCTTCTCGCTCTCTTTTGCGAACAGGATAGCCACCATATATGCTAGTCGCTTGCTGCAGCTCCACTTATATTTAGCTTGCCTTACCTATAAGCTTAAATAGTCTTGATCGCAAGGGTGCGAGATTGCTGAGTCCCTGTGGCTCACAGATTACTATTACACCAGATGCAGGGCCTAATGATTCCGCTCCAGGTGACGCGATTGAGCTCAAGTGGGAGTTCGACGAGGACTCTCAATGATACTATGTTTCCTTTCCTGATGATCAGTAGTGGTGCCCTGCTGGGGGCGATCGGGACCGTGTCGCATGTTGGGTTATCTTTTATTTTGGCGCCATAGTCGGGCCATGAGTGTTTGAATGATGTAATGTTATTTATGTACCTTGATTGACGTGGCGAGTGTAAGCCAACTATGTTATCTCCCCTTTTATTATCTATATATTACATGGGATGTTGTGAAGATTGCCTAACTTGCGACATATGCCTTCAATGCGATTATGCCTCTAAGTCGTGCCTCGACACGTGGGAGATATAGTCGCATCGAGGGTGTTACACTCGTCTCCTCCTTTCCCTTGGGTTCATAGTCCTCTTCTTCCTCCGTGGTCCACCCATCGTGTTCCACATCTCCATAGGCCTTTCGATTTGCTAAGTAATCATCCACATAGCTTTCTCCTTCCAAATCCTGGGAAGACATGTTGATTTAATCTGCAACGGGACAGCTCGAAATGAAAACAGAGGATATTTGCGTGATACAGGACAAAACCTTCGGGAGAATATATAGTGAATTTTTACCGACCAAAATACGTGACGTGTAAGAAAACGGAGTCCGGAAGGCACACGAGGTAGGGGAACGCGCCCAGAGGGGTTGGGCGCACCCGCCACCCTCGGGGGCCCTCGTGTCCTTCCCGGACTGCTACTTATTTTTCTATTTTTCTAAATATTCCAAAACGGAGAAATATTGCCTTAAAAGTTGTTTTGGAGTAGGTTTACTTACCGTACCACATACCTATTCCTTTTCGGAGTCTGAAACGTTCCGGAAAGTGTCTCTTGTGTATTCCTCCAGGGTTACAGTTTCAATAATATTGGTTTCACACTTATGGGATTACCTGAGATATAATGTTTGATTCTTTGACCGTTTACCACTTTCAGATTTGTGCCCTCGAAGTTGTTGATCTTTATGGCACCGGAACGATAGACCTCTTCGATAACATAGGGGCCTTCCCATTTAGAGAGAAGTTTTACTGCAAAAAATCTTAAACGAGAGTTGTATAGCAATACATAATCACCTACATTAAACTCACGCTTTTGTATCCTTTTGTCATGCCATATTTTAACTTTTTCTTTAAACAACTTGGAATTTTCATAAGCTTGGGTTCTCCATTCATCAAGTGAGCTAATATCAAATAACCTCTTCTCACCGGCAAGTTTAAAATCATAGTTGAGCTCTTTAATAGCCCAATATGCCTTATGTTCCAGTTCGAGAGGTAAGTGACATGCTTTTCCATAAACCATTTTATACGGAGACATACCCATAGGATTTTCGTATGCAGTTCTATAAGCCCATAATGCATCATCAAGTTTTTTGGACCAATTCTTTCTAGACCTATTAACAGTCTTTTGCAAAATTAATTTGAGCTCTCTATTGCTCAACTCTACTTGACCACTAGACTGTGGGTGATAAGGAGATGCAATTCTATGATTAACATCATATTTAGCAAGCATTTTACAGAAAGCACCATGAATAAAGTGTGAACCACCATCAGTCATTAAATATCTAGGGACTCCAAACCTCGGAAAAATAACTTCTTTAAGCATTTTAATAGAAGTGTTATGATTAGCACTACTAGTTGGAATAGCTTCTTCCCACTTAGTAACGTAATCAACAACAACTAGAATATGTGTGTATCCATTAGAGGCAGGAAAAGGTCCCATATAGTCAAAGCCCCAAACATCAAACAGTTCAATAACAAGTGAATAATTCATAGCATTTCTTGATGTCTACTAATATTACCAATTCTTTGACATTCATCACAAGTCAAGACAAACTTACGGGCATCCTTGAAGAGAGTAGGCCAATAGAAACCAGATTGTAATACCTTATGTGCAGTTCTATCTCCAGCGTGGTGTCCTCCATAAGACTCAGAATGACACTTGCGTAGGATCTGTTCATGTTCATGTTCATGCTCAGGTACACAACGTCTAATAACACCATCTACTCCTTCTTTATAAAGATGTGGGTCGTCCCAAAAGTAATGTCTCAAATCATAGAAGAACTTTTTCTTTTGTTGGTATGTGAAGCTAGGTGGTATAAATTTAGCAACAATATAATTAGCATAATCAGCATACCATGGAGTACTACGAGAAGTACTTATAACATTTAGTTGTTCATCAGGAAAGCTATCATTAATAGGTAGTGGGTCATCAAGAATATTTTCTAACCTAGACAAGTTGTCTGCAATGGGGTTCTCTACTCCCTTTCTATCAACAATATTCAAATCAAATTCTTGTAGCAAGAGAACCCATCTAATAAGTCTAGGTTTAGCATCTTTCTTTTCCATAAGATATTTAATAGCAGCATGATCAGTGTGGATAGTTACTTTAGAATCAACAATATAAGATCTGAACTTATCACAAGCAAATACAACTGCTAAAAGCTCTTTTTCAGTAGTAGCATAATTTCTTTGAGCATCGTCTAGAGTCTTACTAGCATAATGAATAACATTTAATTTCTTATCAACTCTTTGCCCTAGAACAGCACCTACAGCATAATCACTAGCATCACACATAATTTCAAAGGGTAAATTCCAATCAGGTGGTTGAACAACAGGTGCAGAGACTAATGCTTTCTTAAGTATTTGAAATGCTTCTACACAATCATCATCAAAGACAAATGGTATATCTCTTTGCAATAAATTAGTCAGAGGCCGAGAAATTTTTGAGAAGTATTTAATGAACCTCCTATAAAATCCAGCGTGACCAAGGAAGCTTCTTATACCTTTGATGTCCTTGGGACATGGCATCTTTTCAATAGCATCAACCTTGGCTTTATCAACTTCAATACCTCTTTCAGAAACTTTGTGCCCCAAGACAATACCTTCATTAACCATAAAGTGGCACTTTTCCCAATTCAAGACAAGATGAGTTTCTTCACATCTCTGCAAAACTCGATCAAGATTGCTCAAGCAATCATCAAAAGAGGAACCATAGATGGAAAAGTCGTCCATGAAAACCTCACATATCTTTTCACAAAAGTCAGAGAATATAGCCATCATGCATCTTTGAAAGGTAGCAGGTGCATTACATAAACCAAAAGGCATACGTCTATAAGCAAAAGTACCAAAAGGGCATGTAAAAGTAGTCTTTGATTGATCTCTAGCCGACACAAGTATTTGTGAGAAACCAGAATAACCATCTAGAAAGCAGTAGTGTGTATGTTTGCATAATATTTCTAGCATTTGATCAATAAAAGGTAAGGGGTAATGATCTTTCTTAGTAGCTTTATTTAATTTGCAGAAATCAATTACCATCCTATAACCTGTGATAATTCTTTGTGGAATCAATTCATCTTTATCATTAGGAACAATAGTAATACCTCCCTTCTTAGGGACACAATGGACAAGACTTACCCACTCACTATCAGCAGCGGGATAGATTATACCTGCCTCCAGAAGCTTTAGTATTTCTTTTCTTACCACTTCTTTCATTTTAGGATTCAAACGTCGTTGAGGATCACGAACTGGTTTGGCATCTGCTTCCAAATTTATTTTATGTTGACATAGAGTGGGACTAATTCCCTTAAGATCATCAAGAGTATATCCAATAGCAACACGATGCTTTTTCAGAGTTTTCAATAATATTTCTTCTTCATGCTCTCAAAGGTTAGCACTAATAATAACATGATATATCTTCTTTTCATCAAGATAAGCATATTTAAGATTATCAGGCAACAGTTTAAGCTCAAACACGGGATCACCCTTGGGTGGAGGAGGATCCCCTAAAATGTCAACAGGCAAAATTGTGATGCAAAATAGGTTCCTGTTTAAAGAATACTTCATCTATTTCCCTTCTTTCATTCATGAACATATCATTTTCATGGTCTAGCAAATAGTGTTCTAAAGGAACACTAGGAGGTACGGCAATAGAAGCAAGACCAATAATTTCATCCTTACCAGGTAATTCTTCCTGACGATGTTGTTTACTAAATTTAGAGAAATTAAACTCATGAACCATATCATCCAAGCCAACAATAACAACATTCTTTGTGCAATCTATGGTAGCATTGACAGTATTTAAGAAGGGTCTACCAAATATAATGGGACAAAAGTTATCTTGCAGAGAAGTAAGAACAAGAAAATCAGTAGGATATTTAGTTTTCCCACACAAGACTTCAACATCTCTAACAATTCCAATTGGTGAAATAGTATCTCTATTGGCAAGTTTAATTGTGACATCAATACCTTCTAACTCAGCAGGTGCAATTTCATTCTTAATTTCTTCATATAAAGTATGCGGTATAACACTAGCACTTGCACCCATATCACATAAGCCATAATAACAATGATCTCCTATTTTAACAAAAATAACAGGCACGCCTACCACAGGTCTATGTTTATCTTTAGCACAAGGTTTAGCAATTCTAGCAGTTTCACCTTCGAACTGAATAACATGCCCATCGATATTATCAGACAAGAGATCTTTAACAATAGCAATATTAGGTTCTACTTTAACTTGCTCAGGAGGTGTATAAGTTCTAATATTGCTTTTACGAACAACAATTGAAGCTTTAGCATGATCCTTTATTCTAACAGGGAAAGGTGGTTTCTCAACATAAGAAGTAGGAACAATAGGATCATTATAAGTGACAGTCTTTTCTTCAACTCTAATAGGTGCAGCTACTTTTACTTCTATGGGAGGATGATATTTAAACCACTTCTCCTTAGGGAGATCAACATAAGTAGCAAAAGATTCACAGAAAGAAGCTACTATCTCAGAGTCAAGTCCATATTTAGTGCTAAACTTACGGAAAATATCGGTGTCCATAAAAGATTTAACACAATCAAATTTAGGTGTCATACTTGACTCCTTACCTTCATCGAGGTCCCAATTTTCAGAGTTGCATTTAATTCTATCCAATAAATTCCATCTGAATTCAGTAGTCTTCATCATAAAAGAGCCAGCACAAGAAGTATCGAGCATGGTGCGATTGTTATCAGAAAGCCGAGCATATAAATTTTGAATAACATTTCTCTTGAGAGCTCGTGATTTGGGCATGAATATAACACTGATTTAAGCCTCCCCCAAGCTTTAGCGATGCTTTCTCCTTTGCGAGGCCAGAAATTATATATATAATTGCGATCACAATGAACAAGATGCATAGGGTAATACTTTTGATGAAATTCCAACTTGAATCTTTTATAGTCCCATGATCTCATATCATCACATAGCCTATACCATATCAATGCGTCTCCCTTCAAAGATAAAGGGAAGACCTTCTTCTTAGCAACATCATCGGGTATACCTGCAAGCTTAAATAATCCACAAACTTCATCCACATATATTAAGTGCTCATCAGGATGCTTTGTTCCATCTCCTGTAAAAGGGTTATCTAGCAGTCTTTCCATCATACCCGAAGGAAATTCAAAAGGAGTTTCATTTTCAATAGGTTCAGTAGGTTGAGGAGAAACTCTTTGCTCTACTGGACGGGGTGAAGATACCCCGAACAAGCCCCTCAGAGAATTACTTTCCATAGTAACAAGTGACAGTAAATTTCAGCACACTATATAAATTTTTTCTTACCAAATTCCACCTACCAAAAGCGCTACACTCCCGGCAACGGCGCCAGAAAAGAGTCTTGATGACCCGCAAGTATAGGGGATCTATCGTAGTCCTTTCGATAAGTAAGAGTATCGAACCCAACGAGGAGCAGAAGGAAATGATAAGCGGTTTTCAGGAAGGTATTCTCTGCAAGTACTGAAATAAGTGGTAACAGATAGTTTTGTGATAGGATAAATTGTAACGAGCAACAAGTAACAAAAGTAAATAAAGTGCAGCAAGGTAGCCCAATCCTTTTTGTAGCAAAGGACAAGCCGGAACAAACTCTTATAATAGGAAAAGCGCTCCCGAGGACACATGGGAATATCATCAAGCTAGTTTTCATCACGTTCATATGATTCGCGTTTGATACTTTGATAATTTGATATGTGGGTGGACCGGTGATTGGGTGATGTTCTTACTTGAACAAGCATCCCGCTTATGATTAACCTCTATTGCAAGCATCCGCAACTACAACAAAAGTATTAAGGTAAACCTAACCATATCATGAAACATATGGATCCAAATCAGCCCCTTACGAAGCAACGCATAAACTAGGGTTTAAGCTTCTGCCACTCTAGCAACCCATCATCTACTTATTACTTCCCAATGCCTTCCTCTAGGCCCAAATAATGGTGAAGTTTTATGTAGTCGACATTCACATAACACCACTAGAGGCTAGACAACATACATCTTATCAAAATATCAAACGAATACCAAATTCACATGACTACTAATAGCAAGACTTCTCCCTTGTCCCCAGGAACAAACGTAATTACTCACAAAGCATATTCATGTTCATAATCATAGGGGTAATAATATGCATATAGGATCTGAACATATGATCTTCCACCAATTAAACCAACCAGCATCAACTACTAGGAGTAATCAACACTACTAGCAACCTACTAGCACCAATCCTGGACTTTGAGACAAGAATTGGATACAAGAGATGAACTAGGGTTTGGAGATGAGATGGTGCTGGTGAAGATGCTAATGGAGATTGCCCTCTCCCGATGAGAGGAGCGTTGGTGATGACGATGGTGATGATTTCCCCCTCCCGGAGGGAAGTTTCCCCGGCAGAACAACTCTGCCGGAGCTCTAGATTGGATCCGCCAAGGTTCCGCCTCGTGGCGGCGGAGTCTCGTCCCGAAAAGTTCCTTCTTATTTTTTTTCTCATCGAAAGACTTCATATAGGAGAAGATGGACGTCGGAGAGCCACCAGGGGGCCCACGAGGTAGGGGGGCACGCCCTAGGGGGGGCACCCTCGTGAGCAGGGTGTGGGCCCCCTGGCCTTCATCCTTGGCGAGGATTTTTCTTTATTTATTTTAAGATGTTCTGTGGAGTTTCAGGACTTTTGGAGTTGCGCAGAATATGTCTCTAATATTTGCTCCTTTTCCAGCCCAGAATTCCAGCTGCCGGCATCCTCCCTCCTTATGTAAACCTTGTAAAATAAGTGAGAATAGCCATAAGTATTGTGACATAAAGTGAAATAACAGTCCATAATGCAATAAATATCGATATAAAAGCATGATGCAAAATGGACATATCAGTGCCGCAGGTGTATCTTTTGTCTTCCCATACATGCCCAAGAAGCCTAGCAGGTTCATGCAAAGGTTCTTCGTCACGTGCATCACGTCGATTGAAGAGCGGACCTCTAGGTCTTTCCAGTAGGGTAGGTCCCAAAATATAGATTTCTTCTTCCACATGGTTGCGCGTCCCTCAGCATCATTCGGAACAGCTAGTCCCTCGGGATCCTTTCCAAAGATTACATGTAAATCATTGACCATAGCAAGTACGTGATCACCGGTACGCATGGCGGGCTTCTTCCTATGATTTGCCTCGCCTTTGAAATGCTTGCCTTTCTTTCGACATTGATGGTTGGTCGGAAGAAATCGACGATGGCCCAGGTACACATTCTTCCTGCATTTGTCCAGGTATATACTTTCAGTTTCTTCTAAACAGTGCGTACATGCGTGGTATCCCTTGTTCGTCTATCCTGAAGGTTACTGAGAGTGGGCCAATCATTGATGGTTACAAACAGCAACGCGTGCAGGTTAAATTCCTCCCGTTTGTGCTCATCCCACATACGTACACAATTTCCATTCCACAGCTGTAAAAGTTCTTCAACTAATGGCCTTAGGAACACATCAATGTCGTTGCCGGGTTGCTTAGGGCCTTGGATGAGAATTGGCATCATAATGAACTTCTGCTTCACGCACATCCAAGGAGGAAGGTTATACATACATAGAGTCACGGGCCAGGTGCTGTGATTGCTGCTCTGCTCCCCGAAAGGATTAATGCCATCCGCGCTTAAACCAAACCATACGTTCCTTGGGTCACTTGCAAACACAGGTCAGTACTTTCTCTTGATTTTTCTCCACTGCGACCCGTCAGCGGGTGCTCTCAACTTCCCGTCTTTCTTACGGTCCTCACTGTGCCATCGCATCAACTTGGCATGCTCTTCGTTTCTGAACAGACATTTCAATCGTGGTATTATAGGAGCATACCACATCACCTTCACAGGAACCCTCTTCCTGGGGGGCTCGCCGTCAACATCACCAGGGTCATCTCGTCTGATCTTATACCGCAATGCACCACATACCAGGCATGCGTTCAGATCCTTGTATGCACCGCGGTAGAGGATGCAGCCATTAGGCATGCATGTATCTTCTGCACCTCCAATCCTGGAGGGCATACGACCTTCTCTGCTGCGTATGTACTGTCGGGCAATTCGTTATCCTTTGAAAGCTTCTTCTTCAATATTTTCAGTGTCGGGGATCGTAGCACAAATTAAAAAAATTCTACGCATCACGAAGATCAATCTATGGAGTCATCTAGCAATGAGAGGGAGAGGAGTGCATCTACATACCCTAGTAGATCGCGAGCGGAAGCGTTCAAGAGAACGGGGTTGATGGAGTCGTACTCGTCATGATCCAAATCACCGATGACCGAGCGCCGAACGGACGGCACCGCAGCGTTCAACACACGTACGGTTGGGAGAGACGTCTCCTCCTTCTTGATCCAACAAGGGAAGGAGAGGTTGATGGAGATCCAGCAGGACGATGGCGTGGTGGTGGAAGTAGCGGGATCCCGGCAGGGCTTCGCCAAGCGCAAGCGGGGAGGAAGAGGTGTCATGGGAGGGAGGTAGGCGCAAGGGACTTGGGGTGCGGCTGCCCTCCCTACCCTCCACTATATATAGGGGGCCTGGGGGGCGCCTCCCCCCTAGAGATCCCATCTAATGGGGGGGCGGCGGCCTAGGGGGTGGCTTGGCCCCCAAGCCAGGTGGAGGCGCCCCCACCCCCTTAGGGTTTCCAACTCTAGGTGCAAGGGAGGCCCAAGGGGGGCGCACCAGCCCACCAGAGGCTGGTTCCCTTCCCACTTCAGCCCATGGGGCCCTCCGGGATAGGTGGCCCCACCCGGTGGACCCCCGGGACCCTTCCGGTGGTCCCGATCCAATATCGGTGACCCCCGAAATTTTCCCGGTGGCCGAAACTAGACTTCCTATATACAAATCTTTACCTACAGACCATTCCGGAACTCCTCGTGATGTCCAGGATCTCATCCGGGACTCTGAACAACTTTCGGGTTACCGCATACTAATATCTCTACAACCCTAGCATCACCGAACCTTAAGTGTGTAGACCCTACGGGTTCAGGAACCATGCAGACATGACCGAGAAAACTCTCCGGCCAATAACCAACAATGGGATCTGGACACCCATGTTGGCTCCCACATGTTCCATTATAATATCATCGGATGAACCACGATGTCGAGGATTCAATCAATCCCGTATTCAATTCCCTTTGTCAATCGATACGTTACTTGCCCGAGATTCGATCATCGGTATCCCAATACCTCGTTCAATCTCGTTACCGGCAAGTCACTTTACTCATTTCGTAACACATCATCCCGTGACCAACCCTTAGTCACATTGAGCTCATTACGATGATGTCTTACCGAGTGGGCCCAGAGATACCTCTCCGTCATACGGAGTGACAAATCCCAGTCTCGATTCGTGCCAACCCAACAAACACTTTCGGAGATACCCGTAGTGCACCTTTATAGTCACCCAGTTACATTGTGACGTTTGGCACACCCAAAGTATTCCTACAGTATCCGGGAGTTGCACAATCTCGTGGTCTAAGGAAAGGATACTTGACATTAGAAAAGCTCTAGCAGACGAACTACACGATCTTGTGCTATGCTTAGGATTGGGTCTTGTCCATCAAATCATTCTCCTAATGATGTGATCCCATTATCAATGACATCTAATGTCCATAGTTAGGAAACCATGACTATCTTTTGATCAATGAGCTAGTCAACTAGAGGCTCACTAGGGACATGTTGTGGTCTATGTATTCACACATGTATTACGATTTCCGGATAACACAATTATAGCATGAACACTAGACAATTATCACGAACAAGGAAATATAATAATAACCATTTTATTATTGCCTCTAGGGCATATTTCCAACAGTCTCCCACTTGCACTAGAGTCAATAATCTAGTTACATTGTGATGAATCAAACACCCATAGAGTTCTGGTGTTGATCATGTTTTGCTCGAGGAAGAGGTTTAGTCAACGGATCTGCGACATTCAGGTCCGTATGCACTTTACAAATATCTATGTCTCCATTTTGAACATTTTCACGAATGGAGTTGAAGCGACGCTTGATATGCCTGGTCTTCCTGTGAAACCTGGGCTCCTTGGCAAGGGCAATAGCTCCAGTGTTCTCACAAAAGAGAGTCATCGGGCCCGACGCATTGGGAATATCTCCTAGGTCGATAATGAACTCCTTCACCCAGATTGCTTCTTGTGCTGCCTCCGAGGCTGCCATGTACTCCGCTTCACATGTAAATCCCGCCACAATGCTTTGCTTGCAACTGCACCAGCTGACTGCCCCACCATTCAAAATATACACGTATCCGGTTTGTGACTTAGAGTCATCCAGATCTGTGTCAAATCTAGCATCGACGTAACCCTTCACGACGAGCTCTTCGTCACCTCCATAGACGAGAAACATATCCTTAGTCCTTTTCAGGTACTTCAGGATATTCTTGACCGCTGTCCGGTGTTCCATGCCGGGATTACTTTGGTACCTTCCTACCGAACTTACGGCAAGGTTTACATCAGGTCTGGTACATAGCATGGCATACATGATAGACCCTATGGCCGAGGCATAGGGGACGACACTCATCTTTTCTCTATCTTCTGTCGTGGTCGCGCGTTGAGCCATGCTCAATCTCATAGCTTGCAATACAGGCAAGAACCCCTTCTTGGACTGATCCATATTGAACTTCTTCAATATCTTGTCAAGGTACGTACTCTGTGAAAGACCAATGAGGTGTCTCGATCTATCTCTATAGATCTTGATGCCTAATATATAAGCAGCTTCTCCAAGGTCCTTCATTGAAAAACACTTGTTCAAGTAGGCCTTTATGCTTTCCAAGAATTCTATATCATTTCCCATCAATAGTATGTCATCCACATATAATATGAGAAATACTACAGAGCTCCCACTCACTTTCTTGTAAACACAAGCTTCTCCATAAGTCTGCGTAAACCCAAATGCTTTGATCATCTCATCAAATCGAATGTTCCAACTCCGAGATGCTTGCACCAGCCCATAGATTGAGCGTTGGAGCTTGCACACCTTGTCAGCATTCTTAGGATCGACAAAACCTTCTGGCTGCATCATATACAATTCTTCCTTAAGGAAACCATTACAGAATGCCGTTTTGACGTCCATTTTCCATATCTCATAATCATAGAACGTGGCAATTGCTAACATGATTCGGACGGACTTCAGCTTCGCTATGGGTGAGAAAGTCTCAACGTAGTCAACCCCTTGAACTTGTCAATAACCTTTAGTGACAAGCCGAGCCTTATAGATGGTCACATTACCATCCGCGTCTGTCTTCTTATTAAAGATCCATTTATTTTCTATGGCCCGCTGATCATCGGGCAAGTCAGTCAAAGTCCATACTTTGTTTTCATACATGGATCCTGTCGGGGATATACCCCACGGCGTAAACTGGCCGGAAGTATAACCCGGCCGGACTAGGCGTTTCATTGGTAAACCACCAGAGGATTGGCGGTTTACGTGATTGGCGGTTTACATGTCTGGCGGTTTACGTGTCTGGCGGTTCACTGGTATGACGATTCATGAGCCTGAAGACTCACTGGTGACCCGACGCGTGTTCCGGACGGATGACAAGGCCCAAGGCCCAGCATGCCGGTTTTTGTTAATGGTGGGCCGGTTTAAAAGGAAAGGCATGAGGAACATTATCTTACAAGGAGCTAAGACCTGGACTTGTATTCGGTTTGTATTAGAGATAGACTAGTCCTAATCCTAATAGGACTCTATATGTAGCCCGCCCCTCCAACATATATAAGGAGGGGCAGGGCTCCCCAAAAGGGACAAGATTGACAAGTTCCACAAGTTGGACAAGTTAGGTTTAGACAATAGCTCTCGAGATAGAGCACACTTGTAACCGTGATCATCATCATCAATATCAATGAAGCATGATGTAGGCTTTTACCTCCACCGTGAGGGGCCGAACCTGGGTAAAACATCGCGTTTCTCGTCCCGCTCAACCCCTCTCAAGCTACCACATAGATGTGTTGGCCTCGCGACTAAGTCCTGACACTAAGGACATCTGCCGTGACAATTCCATGATAGTTGGCGCCCACCGTGGGGCTAGCACACGGTGGTGTTGAGTTCTTGAAGGGATCTCTCGAAGGGATCGAGAAGCTTATGACCCACCGGATCAACAAGAGTCAGTACAGAAGGATCTACAACGGCCTTGAAACAGAGTTGACAAATCCATTGTCTTCCTATCAGAATCGTGCCTTCGGAACTTGATACGAGATATTAGATTCAACAAAAACTAGGAAGGCTAGGGTTCTGTGCGCCGCCACAATCAAGTCTTCAGTGCATCGATTCGAGGACAGATGGATTTTGTCTACAGCCAAAGACCGACGGGGATTCGATGAAGCTCTTCTTTTTATTGTACCTGGCGTTTTTTAATCCTGAGAAGATGTCCACCTGGGCCTGAGGCGTCGATATGCTAACCGCAAATTGCTGGTGCTGTTTCCTATGTTCGTAACTGTTGCTAACTCCTGAAAAAAGGTAAAAAAGGGGGGCCACGACCTGGATACGGAGCCAGTTTGGACTCTTCCACAATCTGTGCCCTGGCCTCACGTTTGAGCTGCCGGATTCCGCCTCCCCAGGGACCTCGTCTAGCACTGTTTTTTGCCAGGAACGACCCGTGTTGATCCGCCCCGCTGCTCCTACTGCCGCCACTGTGGCCCTACCGGCAAGCGCCCCACGGCTGCATGTTGAATCGCCCGAGCCAGGCCACTCCTTTTCCTTGATACAGTATCTGCAAAACTGAATAAAGTAATGGAAGTTATCGGCTGCTTCTTCAGTTAATGGAGAAAATGGATTAGAGGATGAAGTACTATTGGGGTTCTCTAACAGTCATCATGCATGGACTTTCTTACTGAAGCATTTGGGAAGGCAATTGGACAATGCGTGAACTGAAGAGACAAAGGATGCTATGCTTTTGGAGATCAAACCTGGGCGAGGGTCAAACCACTGCTCACATCCAGTGATTCGGAGTCAGATCAATTAAATCATGAAGACTGACGGGAGCGCGGTGTACTGTGTGCCTCGTGGACCGTCAGATCACAAGTTGCCGAAGAAGGCATACTCCACCGGAGTGGTGCTGTATATGAGTGCAACAGTTGTACCCAATTTTACACTGCTCCACGTCTCCGCCCTGCTGCCACTGTTGTGACCATGGATGCAACCCGGGGTACCCACGACAAGCCGGCCTACCGGCACTGCACCATACTACAAGGTGTTATCCTTCCTACATATTTTATCAGCACAAATAATGTTTTTTTCCAAGAACAATTACTCTGGTCTTTGCTATTTTTGGGCAGGACCATTATTTGTTATAAAGGTGTCGCAAAGGGGCGCACGCCAAGATTATTGCACTAGAGTTGGTCCGTGCGATGCTGCTGGACGGCTACATGGGTAAGTCGCCGTCCCCCGCTTCATCAACGTCGGGGCCAACTCGTCCGTCCGCACCGGCTTACAACGCCATAGCCAACTCGCCCGTCCGCACCGGCTTACAACGCCGCAGCCGGTTCATCCGTTTGCTCCTGCGGGTGACTTATCCGTGGTTGATTTTAGCTTCACAGCGGCGGATAAATTCCGGCCTAACGTATCAGGTGACATCTATCTAAGTCCATTTATGAAACGTATTGTTTTTTGTCAAAAGAACAATTACTTTGGGCTGTATTTTTTGATATACAGGACAATTATTCATTGTAAATGTGGTCTATACCGTGGGTACGGAGCACGCGTTAGCAACATTCTGCACTGACGTTTCATCCGTGTCACACCACCCAGTGAATGAACGTGAGCAAGTCGCCGTCCCTATGGCCAGGTTTACATCAGCTTGCCGGGACCACGCCTGCGATTAACTCGCCCATCCGTGCCGATTTACGACACCGGTGCCGATCTTCCCCGTCCGCACCGGTTTACAATGCCGCGGCCGATTCATTTATCCGAGCTGCCTCTGATGTTACGGTCGCTTTTGTCATCCGTCTCTCACGGCCTGGTCTACATCAACATACCGGGCCGCACCTGTCTACATGAGCTGTTAATTGAGTATGAGCAAGTCAGCTTGGGTAGCCCGGTTTTCTTTCAACAAAATGGAGGCAAGTTATCATATACTATCAACCGCCGTCTGCACTGGATGGCTCAATGGGCAGGCGCACAAGTCGCCGCCTCTACAGTTTGGTTAACTTCAAATCGCCAGTTGGAAGGAACCATTGGCCGAGTTACTGACACGGTTCATACGAGATTATTTATAACCCGCCGCAGTCACCTCAACCTTTTGTGTATTCACATCGTGCTATCAACATCAATGATATACAAGTTATGCCGGGTTATATCACAGTCAAATATGGAGAGTCTCAAGCCAACTCCTTGAGTCACCTTTGAGACTCGGGGGCTACGATGACATGACTCAGCAAATCTTGCCAGTTTCAGCCGGTTTAAAAACCCCAGGACGATGGAGGGAAAGATAACCCGGTCCCGGAGGCTACTGTTATATTGATGAAAATTTAAAGGCTGTCAGAAAATTTCCGGCTTAGAAAGTATATGACAGTTACAAAATCCTGGCTCAATGAAGAAGATCCGGGTCATCAGAAAGGATTCCAGTTTAAAATCCGGCTCAAGGGAAGTCCGTCTGACTGAAGCTCTCAAATATCTAGTTTACAATCTGGTTCAAGGGAAATCTGTTCTCCCACAAAGCTCTGAAGCGCTCAAATCCGGTTTAACAATGTCCGGTTCAAAAGGGAATTAACTTCTCGCAAGATTGAGTTTAAAGGCCATCAGAAAATTTTCCGGCTGAAAATGAAGATTCCGGTTTAAAATCCGGTTCAAGGGAAAGATGTCTCCCACAAAGCTTTGAAGCTCTCAATATCCGATTCAAGATCCCGGTTCAAGAAGAATTTATCTCTTGCAAAAAGTTAAAAATTGCCAAAGAGGACCTGCTGCCATGATGTGCGGTTTAAACATGGGTATCCCGCCTTACTGGCCTGACATATTATTGATCACATGGGGGCTTCTGCTTCATAAAGCGGGGTCTCTGTTCTTTTACATCATGCATGGTTACACGGAGCTGTTCTGTCTTAAAGCGGCCTCCGGTTTACCCCTTGAAAATTTTATAAACATAACTTGGGGGCTTGGTCGTGTCCGAACCAATGCAACACCTTTTGATAGGCGAAAGCCACCAGATCACTTGGGGACATGGTCAAGTCTTAACCAGTCACGCCTCTTGATCGGCCTAAGGCCATAGAATCACTTGGGGGCTTGGTCGAACCCGAACCATTGCCACGCCTCTTGATCGGCATAATGCCATGGTTTCATTTGGGGACCTGGCTGACTTGAACCATAGCTACACCATTGGGGAGCTTGGTCATGTCCGACCATGGTAACACCATCTGATCGGCTCAATAAGCCTCTTTTTGCAAATGGTTTTATCATTGCCTTTGCTTCAATATTTTCCTTGATAACTGTTTCTTTTATTTTTGTTGCGTTTTTAAACTGACAAAGTTTTAAACCGGTTCAAACTGTAAATTAAAAATTGACGGAACACGGTCAGATCTTAATCCAGAGACTATCTGCCCGGTTTGATTTTCTGTTACCATCCTATTATGGAGTAAACCGGTGTTTATCAACCCGGCTCGGTTTTCAACTACAAATTGTCAATATATGATCAGTTATAATCCGGAGATTATCAACCCGGTCTGGTTTTGACTACAAGTCGCCAGTATTATATGTGGTTAAACCGGTGTTTATTACAACCTGGTACGGCTTTATCATAAACCGATACAATATGGAAGGAGTTCTCAGTACTCAAAATCTGGGTTATTACCCCTATTACAAAAAGTTGGTAAACCAACGATGTGATTCAATGTCACAGGTATGATATATTTCATATTTGATTATTTTAAGTATAGCCTTGGTTATAAACCTGGGTTATATGTTGGGCATTATGACCCGTCCGACGGTAAACCGTCCGGACACTTTAAACTTGTTGTATGCAGAAACAGGTTGAATAAGGCATGATTATAAATCACTGGCGTTTACTAACCCGACCTGGCTTTTGACTATAAGTCGCCAGTATGATGATAAATTATCTGGTGTTTATTAAACCGGCCTGGCTTTAAGACGATAAGTCGCCAGTATATGATGAGAAATTATCCGGTGTTTATTAAACCGGCCTGGCTTTGGACTATAAGTCGCCAGTATATATATATTTGGATTGCGCCATTGGAATCATGTGCTTATAAATCATTGGGTTATATTATTCAAATAGCCAAGTTTGGCTGAATTTTCATTATGATATTGAATGAATTATGTTATCTTGAATAGCCAACATGGCTGGATTGTTATGGTTATTAATAACCGGTATTATTGAGGTTTTCAAAGTTGCTTTAGCGCAATGACTATCATATTATCAATAGATATGATTTATTCTACAATTGAAGGAATAGTCCCGACTCACTGCAGGCTTACAACCTGGCACTTGGGGGCTACATTATTCAAATCGAGATTACATGCAAGTCTCATGTCGCTCCAAGCATGCATCATGACACTTGGGGGCTAATGCAAAGTCATTTTTACTAGTCTTATTGAAGACCTGACTCATCATATTATAATGAGCCGGCCCTTGGGGGCTACCAATTGCTCATATCAACAATTCAAGGTACACAAGTTTTCGTCCATAATATTGAAGGATCCATTGCTCAGTTGGTAAAGCACAAAGCTCTTAACCTTGTGGACGTGGGTTCAAGCCCTACGATGGATGCTACATTATAAGATGTTATTTTCATTGAAGTATATATCAAGTCCCGGTTTAGTATTATCTTACTAAGCCGGCCCTTGGGGGCTACACATCACTGCTAAAATCTACATTATTATATTTACAAAGTTCCTGCTCATTATTGCATAATGATCCGGTCCTTGGGGGTTACACTGATTGAAGTTTTTATAAGCAAATTACAAGTCCCAGGTTGCTGCAAGCATGACAACCCGGCACTTGGGGGCTACATATATGGAGTATTTAGTTTATATGATTGAGATGAACTAATCAGATTTCTTCAAGGTTGAAACACTTATTGGAGCAAGTCTTAAACTATGTTCTCCTCTTAAGACTTGGGGGCTACAGGTATTATGCATATAAAGGAGGAACATCTTCATTTTATCAGTTTTGACCAAATCAGGAAGATCAATTACATGACCCGGTCTCGACAACAATTATGACCCGATGCCATCAATATTTATAAACCGGCCATTTTGGTAATATTAAACCGGCAAGTTTTACATCTTCAAACTGGCTGAATATCAGATAAGTATTTTCAGACCCATATTTCTTAAACCGGCGCTTTGGGAGCTGAGTCAAAGGAGTTATTCTTCACAATATTTCTCGGTGACAAGCCAATGTCGGCAAATTGATTATGAAGCTGGTCTGTTGACCCGGATTTCCCAGAAGGAGGAAATAACAAGGACTTTAGGATGATCAGGTACCGGTTTACAAAAATTCTTAACCCGGAGCATAACCTCTCAAATTTGTTCTTGTGTTTATTTTGCAGCATAAGTTTACCATGAATAAATCCAAGCTAAACTTGGGGGCTAATGTCGGGGAAATACCCCGCGGCGTAAACTGGCCGGAAGTATAACCCGGCCGGACTAGGCGTTTCATTGGTAAACCACCAGAGGATTGGCGGTTTACGCGATTGGCAGTTTACATGTCTGGCGATTTACGTGTCTGGCGGTTCATTGGTATGACGATTCACGAGCATGAAGACTCATTGGTGACCCGGCGCATGTTCCGGACGGATGACAAGGCCCAAGGCCCAGCATGCCGGTTTATGTTAATGGTGGGCCGGTTTAAGAGGAAAGGCATGAGGAACATTATCTTACAAGGAGCTAAGACCTGGACTTGTATCCGGTTTGTATTAGAGATAGACTAGTCCTAATCCTAATAGGACTCTATATGTAACCCGCCCCTCCAACATATCTAAGGAGGGGCAGGGCTCCCCAAAAGGGACAAGATTGACAAGTTCCACAAGTTGGACAAGTTAGGTTTAGACAATAGCTCTCGAGATAGAGCACACTTGTAACCGTGATCATCATCATCAATATCAATGAAGCAGGATGTAGGCTTTTACCTCCACCGTGAGGGGCCGAACCTGGGTAAAACATCGCGTCTCTCGTCCCGCTCAACCCCTCTCAAGCTACCACATAGATGCGTTGGCCTCGCGACTAAGTCCTAACACTAAGGACATCTGCCGTGACAATTCCACGACAGATCCTATCTCAGATTTCATGGCTTCCAGCCATTTGTCGGAATCTGGGCCCGCCATCGTTTCTTCATAGTTCGAAGGTTCACCATTGTCTAACAACATGATTTCTAGGACTGGGTTGCCGTACCACTTGATCTGAAGCAACTTGATCTGAAGTTTCATGATCATCATCATTAACTTCCTCCCTAGTCGGTGCAGGCACCTCAGGAACATTTTCTTGAGCTGCGCCACTCTCCGGTTCACGAGGCAATACTTCATCAAGTTCTACTTTCCTCCCACTTACTTCTTTCGAGAGAAAGTCTTTCTCTAGAAAGGATCCATTCTTGGCAACAAAACTCTTTCTCCAGAAATAAGCATCACATCCCCAAACTTTTAGAAACGACAGCTTAGGTTTCTTGCCAAACCACAATTCATACGGTGTCGTCTCAACAGAATTCAACGGAGCCCTATTTAAAGTGAATGCGGCAGTCTCTATAGCATAACCCCAAAATGATAGCGGTAGATCGGTAAGAGACATCATAGATCGTACCATATCCAATAGGGTGCGATTACGACGTTCGGACACACCATTACGCTGTGGTGTTCCAGGCGGCTTGAGTTGTGGAACTATTCCACATTTCCTTAAGTGTGTGCCAAATTCGTGACTCAGATATTCTCCCCCACGATCTGATCGTAAGAACTTGATTTTCCTGTCACGTTGATTCTCAACCTCACTCTGAAATTCCTTGAACTTTTCAAAGGTCTCAGACTTGTGTTTCATTAAGTAGACATACCCATATCTACTCAAGTCATCAGTGAGGGTGAGAACATAACGATAGCCACCGCGAGCCTCAACACTCATTGGACCGCACACATCAGTTGTATGATTTCCAACAAGTTGGTTGCTCGCTCCATTGTTCCGGAGAACGGAGTCTTGGTCATTTTGCCCATGAGGCATGGTTCACACGTGTCAAATGATTCATAATCAAGAGACTCCAAAAGTCCATCTGCATGGAGTTTCTTCATGCGTTTGACACCAATGTGACCAAGGCGGCAGTGCCACAAGTATGTGGGACTATCATTATCAACCTTACATCTTTTGGCATTCACACTATGAATATGTGTAACATCACGTTCGAGATTAAATAAGAATAAACCATTGACCAGCAGGGCATGACCATAAAACATGTCTCTCATATAAATAGAACAACCATTATTCTCTGATTTAAATGAGTAGCCATCTCGCATTAAACGAGATCCAGATACAATGTTCATGCTCAAAGCTGGTACTAAATAACAATTATTGAGGTTTAAAACTAATCCCGTAGGTAAATGTAGAGGTAGCGTGCCGACGGCGATCACATCGACCATGGAACCATTCCTGACGCGCATCGTCACCTCGTCCTTCGCCAGTCTCCGTTTATTCCGCAGTTCCTGTTTTGAGTTACAAATATGAGCAACTGCATCGGTATCAAATACCAAGGAGCTACTACGAGCGCTGGTTAGGTACACATCAATAACATGTATATCACATATACCATTGGTATTGCCGGCCTTCTTATCCGCTAAGTACTTGGGGCAGTTCCGCTTCCAGCGACCATTTCCCTTGCAATAAAAGCACTCAGTCTCAGGCTTGGGTCCATTCTTTGGCTTCTTCCCGGCAGCTTGCTTACTGGGCGCGACAACTCCCTTGCCATCCTTCTTGAAGTTCTTTTTACCCTTGCCTTTCTTGAACTTAGTGGCTTTATTCACAATCAACACTTGATGTTCCTTTTTGATTTCCACCTCCGCTGATTTCAGCATTGAATATACCTCGGGAATGGTCTTTTCCATCCCCTGCATATTGAAGTTCATCAGAAAGCTCTTGTAGCTAGGTGGGAGTGACTGAAGGATTCTGTCAACTACCGCATCATCCGGGAGATTAACTCCCAGCTGAGACAAGCGGTTGTGCAACCCGGACATTTTGAGTATGTGCTCGCTGACAGAACTGCTCTCCTCCATCTTACAACTGTAGAACTTGTCGGAGACTTCATATCTCTCGACTTGGAAAACCATTTTCAGCTCTTGGAACATCTCATATGCTCCGTGTTGCTCAAAACGCTTTTGGAGCCCCGGTTCTAAGCTGTAAAGCATGCCGCACTGAACCAGGGAGTAATCATCACTACGCGTCTGCCAAGCGTTCATAACGTCTTGTTCTGCAGGGAAAATAGGTGCTTCACCTAGCGGTGCATCAAGGACAAATGCTTTCCTGGCAGCTATGAGGATAATCCTCAGGTTACAGACCCAGTCCGTGTAGTTGCTGCCATCGTCTTTCAGCTTGGTTTTCTCTAGGAACGCGTTGAAGTTGAGGGCAACATTAGCGTGGGCCATTTGATCTACAAGACATATTGCAAAGATTTTTAGACTATGTTCATGATAATTAAGTTCATCTAATCAAATTATTAAATGAACTCCCACTGAGATAGACATCCCTCTAGTTATCTAAGTAATACATGATTCAAGTCAACTAGGCCGTGTCCGATCATCATGTGAGACGGACTAGTCATCATCGGTGAACATTTTCATGTTGATCGTATCTTCTATATGACTCATGTTCGACCTTTCGGTCTTCCGTGTTCCGAGGCCATGTCTGTACATGCTAGGCTCGTCAAGTCAACCTAAGTGTATTGCGTGTGTAAATCTGGCTTACACCCGTTGTATGTGAACGTTAGAACCTATCACACCCGATCATCACATGGTGCTTCGGAACAATGGACCTTAGCAACGGTGCACAGTTAGGGGGAACACTTTCTTGAAATTATTGTGAGGTATCAACTTATTTATGCTACCGTCGTTCTAAGCAAATAAGATGTAAAACATGATAAACATCACATGCAATCAAATAGTGACATGATATGGCCAATATCATTTTGCTCCTTTTGATCTCCATCTTCAGGGCGCCACGATCATCATCGTCACCGGCATGACACCATGACCTCCATCATTGTGTCTTCATGAAGTTGTCATGCCAACTATTACTTCTACTACTATGGCTAACGGTTAGCAATAAAGTAAAGTAATTACATGACGTTTATGTTGACACATAGGTCATAAATAAATTAAGACAACTCCTATGGCTCCTGCCGGTTGTCATACTCATCGACATGCAAGTCATGATTCCTATTACAAGAACATGATCAATCTCATACATCACATATATCATTCATCACTTCCTTTTGGCCATATCACATCACACGGCACATGCTGCAAAAACAAGTTAGACATCCTCTAATTGTTGTTGCAAGTTTTACGTGGCTGCTATAGGTTTCTAGCAAGAACGTTTCTTACCTACGCCAAAAACCACAACGTGATATGCCAATTTCTATTTACCCTTCATAAGGACCCTTTTCATCGAATCCGATCCGACTAAAGTGGGAGAGACAGACACCCGCTAGCCACCTTATGCAACTAGTGCATGTCAGTCGGTGGAACCAGTCTCATGTAAGCGTATGTGTAAGGTCGGTCCGGGCCGCTTCATCCCATGATGCCGCCGAATCAAGATAAGACTAGTAACGACAAGTAAATTGACAAAATCAATGCCCACAACAACATGTGTTCTACTCGTGCATAGAAACTACGCATAGACCTAGCTCTGATACCACTGTCGGGGATCGTAGCACAAATTTAAAATTTTCTATGCACCACCAAGATCAATCTATGGAGTCATCTAGCAACGAGAGGGAGAGGAGTGCATCTACATACCCTAGTAGATCGCGAGCGGAAGCGTTCAAGAGAACGGGGTTGATGGAGTCATACTCGTCGTGATCCAAATCACCAATGACCGAGCGCCGAACGGACGGCACCTCCGCGTTCAACACACGTACGGTTGGGAGAGACGTCTCCTCCTTCTTGATCCAGCAAGAGAAGGAGAGGTTGATGGAGATCCAGCAGCACGATGATACGTCCATTTTGCATCATGCTTTTATATCGATATTTATCGCATTATGGACTGTTATTTCACTTTATATCACAAAACTTATGGCTATTCTCTCTTATTTTACAAGGTTTACATAAGGAGGGAGAATGCTGGCAGCTGGAATTCTGGTCTGTAAAAGGAGCAAATATTAGAGACCTATTCTGTGCAACTCCAAAAGTCCTGAAACTCCACAGAACGTCTTAAAAGAAATAAAGAAAAATCCACGCCAAAGATGAAGGCCAGGGGGCCCACACCCTGCTGATGAGGGTGGGGGCGCCCCCCTAGGGCGCACCCCCTATGTCGTGGGCCCCCTGGTGGCTCTCCGATGCCCATCTTCTCCTATATGAGGTCTTTCGATGAGAAAAAATAAGGAGGAACTTTTCGGGATGAGACTCCGCCGCCACGAGGCGGGACCTTGGCGGATCCAATCTAGAGCTCCGGCAGAGCTGTTCTGCCGGGGATACTTCCCTCCCGGAGGGGGAAATAATCACCATCGTCATCACCAACGCTCCTGTCATCGGGAGAGGGCAATCTCCATCAACATCTTCACCAGCACCATCTCATCTCCAAACCCTAGTTCATCTCTTGTATCCAATTCTTGTCTCAAAGTCTGGGATTGGTGCTAGTAGGTTGCTAGTAGTGTTGATTACTCCTTGTAGTTGATGCTAGTTGGTTTAATTGGTGGAAGATCATATGTTGAGATCCTATATGCATATTATTACCCCTCTGATTTTGAACATGAATATGCTTTGTGAGTAATTACGTTCGTTCCCGAGGACAAGGGAGAAGTCTTGCTATGAGTAGTCATGTGAATTTGGTATTCGTTTGATATTTTGATAAGATGTATGTTGTCTAGCCTCCAGTGGTGTTATGTGAACGTCGACTACATAACACTTCACCATTATTTGGGCCTAGAGGAAGGCATTGGGAAGTAATAAGTAGATGATGGGTTGCTAGAGTGACAGAAGCTTAAACCCTAGTTTTTGCGTTGCTTCGTAAGGGGCTGATTTGGATCCATATGTTTCATGCTATGGTTAGGTTTACCTTAACACTTTTGTTGTAGTTGCGGATGCTTGCAATAGAGGTTAATCATAAGTGGGATGCTTGTTCAAGTAAGAACAGCACCCAAGCACCGGTCCACCCACATATCAAATTATCAAAGTATCGAACACGAATCATATGAACGTGATGAAAACTAGCTTGACAATATTCCCATGTGTCCTCGGGAGCGCCTTTCCTATTATAAGAGTTTGTTCCGGCTTTTCCTTTGCTACAAAAGGATTGGGCCACCTTGCTGCACTTTATTTACTTTTGTTACTTGTTGCTCGTTACAATTTATCCTATCACAAAACTATCTGTTACCACTTATTTCAGTACTTGTAGAGAATACCTTGCTGAAAACCGCTGATCATTTCCTTCTGCTCCTCATTGGGTTCGACACTCTTACTTATAGAAAGGACTACGATAGATCCCTTATACTTGTGGGTCATCAAGACTCTTTTCTGGCGCTGTTGCCGGGGAGTGTAGCGCCTTTGGTAGGTGGAATTTGGTAAGGAAAAATTTATATAGTGTGCTGAAGTTTACTGTCACTTGTTACTATGGAAAGTAATTCTCTGAGGGGCTTGTTCGGGGTATCTTCACCCCGTCCAGTAGAGCAAAGAGTTTCTCCTCAACCTACTGAACCTATTGAAAATGAAACTCCTTTTGAATTTCCTTCGGGTATGATGGAAAAACTGCTAGATAACCCTTTTACAGGAGATGGAACAAGGCATACTAATGAGCACTTAATATATGTGGATGAAGTTTGTGGATTATTTAAGCTTGCAGGTATACCTGATAATGTTCCTAAGAAGAAGCTCTTCCCTTTTTCTTTGAAGGGAGACGCATTGACATGGTATAGGCAATGTGATGATATGAGATCATGGGACTATAAAAGATTGAAGTTGGAATTTCATCAAAAGTATGCATCTTGTTCATTGTGATCGCAATTATATATATAATTTTTGGCCTCGCGAAGGAGAAAGCATCTCTCAAGCTTGGGGGAGGCTTAAATCAATGTTATATTCATGCCCCAATCATGAGCTCTCAAGAGAAATAACTATGCAAAGTTTTTATGCTCGGCTTTCTGAAAACAATCGCAACATGCTCGATACTTCTTGTGCTGGCTCTTTTATGATGAAGACTATTGAATTCAGATGGAATTTATTGGATAGAATTAAACGCAACTCTAAAGATTGGGACCTCGACGAAGGTAAGGAGTTAGGTATGACACCTAAGTTTGATTATGTTAAATCTTTTATGGATACCGATATTTTCTGTAAGTTTAGCACTAAATATGGACTTGACTCTGAGATAGTAGCTTCTTTCTGTGAATCTTTTGCTATTTATGTTGATCTCCCTAAGGATAAGTGGTTTAAATATCATCCTCCCATAGAAGTAAAAGTAGCTGCACCTATTAAAGTTGAAGAAAAGACTGTCACTTATAATGATCCTATTGTTCCTACTTCTTATATTGAGAAACCACCTTTCCCTGTTAGAATAAAGGATCATGCTAAAGCTTCAACTGTTGTTCGTAAAAGCAATATTAGAACTTATACACCTCCTGAGCAAGTTAAAGTAGAACCTAATATTGCTATTGTTAAAGATCTCTTGTCTGATAATATTGATGGGCATGTTATTCAGTTCAAAGGTGAAACTGCTAAAATTGCTAAACCTTGTGCTAAAGATAAACATAGACCCGTGGTAGGCATGCCTGTTATTTCTGTTAAAATAGGAGATCATTGTTATCATGGCTTATGTGATATGGGTGCTAGTGCTAGTGTTATACCGCATACTTTATATGAATAAATTAAGAATGAAATTGCACCTGTTGAGTTAGAAGATATTGATGTCACAATTAAACTTGCCAATAGTGATACTATTTCAGCAATGGGAATTGTTAGAGATGTTGAAGTCTTGTGTGGGAAAACTAAATATCCTGCTGATTTTCTTGTTCTTGGTTCCCCACAAGATAGCTTTTGTCCCATTATATTTGGTAGACCCTTCTTAAATAATGTCAATGCTACCATAGACTGCACTAAGAATACTGTTACTATTGGCTTGGATGATATGGTTCATGAGTTTAATTTCTCTAAATTTAGTAAACAACATCGCGAGGAAGAATTACCTAGTAAGAATGAGATTATTGGTTTTGCTTCTATTGCCATACCTCCTAGTGATCCTTTAGAACACTATTTGCTAGACCATGAAAATGATATGTTCATGAATGAAAGAAGGGAAATGGATGAAGTATTCTTTAAACAGGAACCTATTATGCATCACAATTTGCCTGTTGAAATTTTAGGGGATCCTCCTCCACCCAAGGGTGATCCCGTGTTTGAGCTTAAACCTTTGCCTGATAATCTTAAATATGCTTATCTTGATGAAAAGAAGATATATCCTGTTATTATTAGTGCTAACCTTTCAGAGCATGAAGAAGAAAGATTATTGAAAATTCTAAAGAAGCACCATGCTGCTATTGGATATACTCTTGATGATCTTAAGGTCATTAGTCCCACTCTATGTCAACATAAAATAAATTTGGAAGAAGATGCCAAACCAGTTCGTGATCCTCAACGACGTCTGATTCCTAAAATGAATGAAGTGGTAAGAAAAGAAATACTAAAGCTTCTGGAGGCAGGTATAATCTATCACGTTGCTGATAGTGAGTGGGTAAGTCCTGTCCATTGTGTCCCTAAGAAGGGAGGTATTACTATTGTTCCTAATGATAAAGATGAATTGATTCCACAAAGAATTATCACAGGTTATAGGATGGTAATTGATTTCCGCAAATTAAATAAAGCTACTAAGAAAGATCATTACCCCTTACCTTTTATTGATCAGATGCTAGAAAGATTATGCAAACATACACACTATTGCTTTCTAGATGGTTATTCTGGTTTCTCTCAAATACCTGTGTCGGCTAAAGATCAATCAAAGACTACTTTTACATGCCCTTTTGGTACTTTTGCTTATAGACGTATGCCTTTTGGTTTATGTAATGCACCTGCTACCTTTCAAAGATGCATGATGGCTATATTCTCTGACTTTTGCGAAAAGATTTGTGAGGTTTTCATGGACGACTTTTCCGTCTATGGTTCCTCTTTTGATGATTGCTTGAGAATCTTGATCAAGTTTTGCAGAGATGTGAAGAAACTAATCTTGTCTTGAATTGGGAAAAGTGCCACTTTATGGTTAATGAAGGTATTGTCTTGGGGCAAAGTTTCTGAAAGAGGTATTGAAGTTGATAAAGCCAAGGTTGATGCTATTGAAAAGATGCCATGTCCCAAGGACATCAAAGGTATAAGAAGTTTCCTTGGTCACGCCGGATTTTACAGGAGGTTCATTAAGGACTTCTCAAAAATTTCTCGGTCTCTGACTAATTTATTGCAAAAAGATATACAATTTGTCTTTGATGATGATTGTGCAGAAGCATTTGAAATACTTAAGAAAGCATTAGTCTCTGCACCTATTGTTCAGCCACCTGATTGGAACCTACCCATTGAAATTATGTGTGATGCTAGTGATTATGCTGTAGGTGTTGTTCTAGGGCAAAGAGTTGATAAGAAATTAAATGTTATTCATTATGCTAGTAAGACTCTAGACAATGCTCAAAGAAATTATGCTACTACTGAAAAAGAACTTTTAGCAGTTGTATTTGCTTGTGATAAGTTCAGATCTTATATTGTTGATTCTAAAGTAACTATTTACACTGATCATGCTGCTATTAAATATCTTATGGAAAAGAAAGATGCTAAACCTAGACTTATTAGATGGGTTCTCTTGCTACAAGAATTTGATTTAAATATTGTTGATAGAAAGGGAGCTGAGAACCCCATTGCAGACAACTTATCTAGGTTAGAAAATATTCTTGATGGCCCACTACCTATTAATGATGACTTTCCTGATGAACAATTAAATGTTATAAGTACTTCTCGTAGTACTCCATGGTATGCGGATTATGCTAATTATGTTGTTGCTAAGTTTATACCACCTAGCTTCACATACCAGCAAAAGAAAAAAAAATTCTATGATTTAAGACATTACTTTTGGGATGACCCACATCTTTATAAGGAAGGAGTAGATGGTGTTATTAGGCATTGTGTACCTGAGCATGAATAGGAACAGATCCTACGCAAGTGTCATTCCGAGTCTTATGGAGGACACCACGCTGGAGATAGAACTGCGCATAAGGTATTGCAATCTGGTTTTTATTGGCCTACTCTCTTCAAGGATGCCCATAAGTTTGTCTTGTCTTGCGATGAATGTCAAAGAATTGGTAATATTAGTAGACGTCTAGAAACGCCTATGAATTATTCACTTGTTATTGAACCGTTTAATGTTTGGGGCTTTGATTATATGGGACCTTTTCCTGCCTCTAATGGGTACACACATATTTTAGTTGATGTTGATTACGTCACTAAGTGGTAGAAGCTATTCCAACTAGTAGTGCTGATCATAACACTTCTATTAAAATGCTTAAGGAAGTTATTTTCGCGAGGTTTGGAGTCCCTAGATATTTAATGACTGATGGTGGTTCACACTTTATTCATGGTGCCTTCCGTAAAATGCTTGCTAAATATGATGTTAATCATAGAATTGCATCTCCTTATCACCCACAGTCTAGTGGTCAAGTAGAATTGAGCAATAGAGAGCTCAAATTAATTTTGCAAAAGACTCTTAATAGGTCTAGAAAGAATTGGTCTAAGAAACTTGATGATGCATTATGGGCTTATAGAACTGCATACAAAAGTCCTATGGGAATGTCTCCGTATAAAATGGTTTATGGAAAAGCATGTCACTTACCTCTCGAACTAGAACATAAGGCATATTGGGCTATTAAAGAGCTTAACTATGATTTTAAACTTGCCGGTGAGAAGAGGTTATTTGATATTAGCTCACTTGATGAATGGAGAACCCAAGCTTATGAAAATGCCAAGTTGTTTAAAGAAAAAGTTAAAAGATGGCATGACAAAAGGATACAAAAGCGTGAGTTTAATGTAGGTGATTATGTATTTCTATACAACTCTCGTTTAAGATTTTTTGCAGGAAAACTTCTCTCTAAATGGGAAGGCCCCGACGTTATCGAGGAGGTCTATTGTTCCGGTGCCATAAATATCAACAACTTCGAGGGCACAAATCCAAAGGTGGTAAATGGTCAAAGAATTAAACATTATATCTCAGGTAATCCCATAAATGTTGAAACCAATATTATTGAAACCATAACCCCGGAGGAATACATAAGGGACACTTTCCGGAATGTTTCAGACTCCGAAAAGGAATAGGTATGTGGTATGGTATGTAAACCGACTCCAAAACAATCTCTAAGGCAATATTTCTCCGTTTTGGAATATTTAGAAAAATAGAAAAATAAGTAGCAATCCGGGAAGGACATGAGGGCCCCACGAGGGTGGTGGGCGCGCCCTACCCCCTAGGCGCGCCCCCCTACCTCGTGAGCACCTCGAGTGCCTTCTGGACTCCGTTTTCTTGCACGTTACGTATTTTGGTCGGTAAAAATTCATTATATATTCTCTCGAAGGTTTTGACTCCCGTATCACGCAAACCTCCTCCGTTTTTGTTTCGAGCTGTTTTTTGTTAGGGTTTTCCAGGCTAAGCATCATGTCGTCTCCCTCCTCCAACAATGGTGACAACGATGCTTGGCTAATGAAGATAGATCTGAAGAGGGAAGAACCCACGAGGGTCAACAAGGATGAAAGGATCAAGAAGGCCACGGAGGATCAAGCTCCCACAGCAAAAGACACCCTCCAACTTGATCATAATCTTCTCACCCCAACTGAGATCGAAGCTTTCAAGATGATTGAGTTAGCTCGTATACAAAACAAGTATCTCACACAAGAAAATATTTTGTTGAAGGAGCATATTGTTGCACTCAAGGGCAATATTCGCAAGATGGAGGACCTCTTATGCTCGATGTGCGATTATCCGTCACCGCCACCTTCTTCACCAACCAAGGAGATATAATCACATGGGTATGGGCACTCCCCTTGGCCACTGCCAAGCTTGGGGAGGTGCCCCGGTATCGTATCACAATCACAACTCCTATCTTTACCATTTTTCTTAGTTCGATCCTATTAGTAGTATCTTGATCTAGTAAAATAAAGTTTATGGCATGATCTAGTTTTGAGTTTTGCTTTATGATCCCTCTATGTAATTGAGTCTATGAGCTATATATAATAAAGATTAGTGTTGAGTCAAGGGCTTGATTGTTTTTCCATGATCTTGGTTGAATAAAAGAAAAGAGAAAAGGAATAAAAAGAAACCAAGAGTTCATATTGATCTTATTGAGAGTAATGACTTCACATAGAAAGAGTATGATGATTAAAAGTTGTCGGGAGTTGGCAGACATAGCTTTGGTCATTGTTGCAATTAATAGGAAGTAATAAGGAAAGAGAGGTTTTCACATATAGATATATTGTCATTGACATCTTTTATGATTGGGAGCACTCATTAAATTATGACATGCTAAAGACTTGATGTTGGACAAGGAAGACAACGTAATGAGTTATGTCTTTCTTATATCTGAGATAAAGTATGTTGTCATGGTTCCTCTAACTTGTTGAGCTTGCCTATCCCCCTCATGCTAGCCAAATTCTCAGCACCAAGTAGAAATACTACTTGTGCTTCCAAATATCCCTAAACCAGTTTTGCCATGAGAGTCCACCATATCTACCTATGGATTGAGTAAGATCCTTCAAGTAAGTTGTCATCGGTGCAAAGCAATAAAAATTGCTCTAAATATGTATGATTGATGGGTGTGGGAGAAATAAGCTTTATACGATCTCGTGATGTGGAAGTAATAAAAGCGACGGACTGCATAATAAAGGTTCATATGACAAGTGGCAATATAAAGTGACGTTCTTTCGCATTGAGATTTTATACATCAAACCATAAAAGCGCATGGCAACCTCTGCTTCCCTCTGCGAAGGGCCTATCCTTTATTATTATCCTCTACCTTATGCAAGAGTCATGGTGATCTTCACCTTTTCTTTTTCATTTTATCCTTTGGCAAGCTCAGCATGTTGGAAAGAACATGATATATATATATATATCTAATAGGATGTAGGGGAGCATGAACCATTATTGTTGACATTACCCTTGAGGTAAAAGGTTGTGGGGCAAAACTATAAGCCCCTATCTTTCTCTGTGTCCGATTAAAACTCTGTAACCACAAGTATTGCGTGAGTGTTAGCAATTATGGAGGACTAAATGATAGTTGAGTATGTGGACTTGCTTTTTAGCTCTGACATAGACTCTTTCCGATGTTATGATAAATTGCAATTGCTTCAATGACTGAGATTATAGTTTGTTGGAGCCCAATAAGGTTTATGATTTATACTTTTGCATTGTGAATAGATCATCACTTGAACATAAGTAATCATATGACAAAATCTATATATGTTGCTGTTATAAGAATAATCATGATGCCTTCATGTCCGTATTTTATTTTTATCGACGCCTCTACCTCTAAACATGAGGACATATTTATTGTTATCGGCTTTTCGCTTGAGGACAAGCGAGGTCTAAGCTTGGGGGAGTTGATACGTCCATTTTGCATCATGCTTTTATATCGATATTTATTGCATTATGGACTGTTATTTCACTTTATATCACAATACTTATGGCTATTCTCTCTTATTTTACAAGGTTTACATAAGGAGGGAGAATGCCGGCAACTGGAATTCTGGTCTGGAAAAGGAGCGAATATTAGAGACCTATTCTGCGCAACTCCAAAAGTCCTGAAACTCCACGGAACGTCTTAAAAGAAATAAAGAAAAATCCACGCCAAAGATGAAGGCCAGGGGGCACACACCCTGCTCACGAGGGTGGGGGCCGCCCCCCTAGGGCGCGCCCCCTATCTCGTGGGCCCCCTGGTGGCTCTCCGATGCCCATCTTCTCCTATATGAGGTCTTTCGATGAGAAAAAAATAAGGAGGAACTTTTCGGGACGAGACTCCGCCGCCACGAGGCGGAACCTTGGTGGATCCAATCTAGAGCTCCGGCAGAGCTGTTCTGCCGGGGATACTTCCCTCCCGGAGGGGGAAATCATCACCATCGTCATCACCAACGCTCCTCTCATCGGGAGAGGGCAATCTCCATCAACATCTTCACCAGCACCATCTCATCTCCAAACCCTAGTTCATCTCTTGTATCCAATTCTTGTCTCAAAGTCCGGGATTGGTGCTAGTAGGTTGCTAGTAGTGTTGATTACTCCTTGTAGTTGATGCTAGTTGGTTTAATTGGTGGAAGATCATATGTTCAGATCCTATATGCATATTATTACCCCTCTGATTATGAACATGAATATGCTTTGTGAGTAATTACGTTCGTTCCTGAGGACAAGGGAGAAGTCTTGCTATGAGTAGTCATGTGAATTTGGTATTCGTTTGATATTTTGATAAGATGTATGTTGTCTAGCCTCTAGTGGTGTTATGTGAACGTCGACTACATAACACTTCACCATTACTTGGGCCTACAGGAAGGCATTGGGAAGTAATAAGTAGATGATGGGTTGCTAGAGTGACAGAAGCTTAAACCCTAGTTTATGCGTTGCTTCGTAAGGGGCTGATTTGGATCCATATGTTTCATGCTATGGTTAGGTTTACCTTAATACTTTTGTTGTAGTTGCGGATGCTTGCAATAGAGGTTAATCATAAGTGGGATGCTTGTTAAAGTAAGAACATCACCCAAGCACCGGTCCACCCACATATCAAATTATCAAAGTATCGAACGCGAATCATATGAACGTGATGAAAACTAGCTTGACGATATTCCCATGTGTCCTCGGGAGCGCTTTTCCTATTGTAAGAGTTTTTTCCGGCTTATCCTTTGATACAAAAGGATTGGGACACCTTGCTGCACTTTATTTAATTTTGTTACTTGTTGCTCGTTACAATTTATCCTATCACAAAACTATCTGTTACCACTTATTTCAGTACTTGCAGAGAATACCTTGCTGAAAACCGCTTATCATTTCCTTCTGCTCCTCGTTGGGTTCGACACTCTTACTTATCGAAAGGACTACGATAGATCCCCCAATACTTGTGGGTCATCACACGACGGCGTGGTGGTGGAAGTAGTGGGATCCCGGCAGGGCTTCGCTAAGCGCAAGCGGGGATGAAGAGGTGTCACGGGAGGGAGGCTCCAGGGTCTTGGGGTGCGGCTGCCCTCCCTCCCCCTCCACTATATATAGGGGGCCTGGGTGCGGCACCGGCCCCTAGAGATCCCATCTAATGTGGGGGGCGGCCTAGGGGGTGGCTTGGCCCCCAAGCCAGGTGGAGGCGCCCCCATCCCCTTAGGGTTTCCAACCCTAGGCGCAAGGGAGGCCCAAGGGGGGTGGACCAGCCCACCAAGGGCTGGTTCCCTTCCCACTTCATCCCATGGGGCCCTCTGGGATAGGTGGCCCCACCCGGTGGACCCCCGGGACCCTTCCGGTGGTCCCGATACAATACCGGTGACCCCCAAAATTTTCCCGATGGCCGAAACTGGACTTCCTATATACAAATCTTTACCTCCGGACCATTCTGGAACACCTCGTGACGTCCGAGATCTCATCCGGGACTCCGAACAACTTTCGGGTTACCGCATACTAATATCTCTACAACCCTAGCGTCACCGAACATTAAGTGTGTAGACCCTATGGGTTCGAGAACCATGCAGACATGACCGAGACAACTCTCCGGCCAATAACCAACAGCAGGATCTGGATACCCATGTTGGCTCCCACATGTTCCACGATAATCTCATCGGATGAACCACGATGTCGATGATTCAATTAATCCCGTATTCAATTCCCTTTGTCAATCGGTACGTTACTTGCCCGATATTCGATCGTCGGTATCCCAATACCTCATTCAATCTCGTTACTGGCAAGTCACTTTACTCGTTTCATAACACATCATCCCGTGACCAACCCTTAGTAACATTGAGCTCATTACGATGATGTCTTACCGAGTGGGCCCAGAGATACCTCTCTGTCATACGGAGTGACAAATCCCAGCCTCGATTCGTGCCAACCCAACAGACACTTTCGGAGATACCCGTAGTGCACCTTTATAGTCACCCAGTTACGTTGTGACGTTTGGCCCACCCAAAGTATTCCTACAGTATCCGGGAGTTGCACAATCTCATGGTCTAAGGAAAGGATACTTGACATTAGAAAAGCTCTAGCAGACAAACTACACGATCTTGTGCTATGCTTAGGATTGGGTCTTGTCCATCACATCATTCTCCTAATGATGTGATCCCGTTATCAATGACATCTAATGTCCATAGTCAGGAAACCATGACTATTTGTTGATCAATGAGCTAGTCAACTAGAGGCTCACTAGGGACATGTTGTGGTCTATGTATTCACACATGTCTTACGATTTCCGGATAACACAATTATAGCATGAACAATAGACAATTATCATGAACAAGGAAATATAATAATAACCATTTTATTATTGCCTCTAGGGCACATTTCCAACATTCAGTAGCTTCTCAAATCCTTTGTCAGGCACAACATTCTCTGCCTTCCACTGCAGCAATTCCAGTATGGTACGGAGCTTTGTGTTGCCATCTTCGCAATTGGGGTACATCCCTTTTTTGTGATCCTCTAACATGTGATCGAACTTCAGCTACTCCTTTTGACTTTCGCATTGCGTCCTTGCATCGACAATGACCCGGCGGAGATCATCATCATCGGGCACATCGTCTGGTTCCTCATGATCTTCAGCAGCTTCCCCCGTTGCAGCATCATTGGGCACATCGTCTGGTTCCTCTTGATCTTCATCAGCTTCCCCCGTTGCAGCATCACCGTATTCAGGTGGCACATAGTTGTCATCGTCCTCTTCTTCTTCGTCGTCTTCCATCATAACCCCTATTTCTCCGTGCCTCGTCCAAACATTATAGTGTGGCATGAAACCATTGTAAAGCTCGTGGGTGTGAAGGATTTTCCGGTCAGAGTAAGACTTCGTATTCCCACATTTAGGGCATGGACAACACATAAAACCATTCTGCTTGTTTGCCTCAGCCACTTCGAGAAAATCATGCACGCCCTTAATGTACTCAGAGGTGTGTCTGTCACCGTACATCCATTGTTGGTTCATCTGTGTGCATTATATATAATTAAGTGTGTCAAAAACCATTACAGAACATCATGAATAGATAATTAAGTGACCAAATTAATAGAAGTTCATCGTCACATTAAAACCAAAGTACATACATAGTTCTCATCTAGCAACATATAGCTCTCCAGAGCATCTAATTAATTAAACCATACATTGAAATATGTAAAACATTTCAATGCGAAAACAAATGCGATCATAATCACAACCAAGGTAACAATTGATCCAATGGCATAATGATACCAAGCCTCGGTATGAATGGCATATTTTCTAATCTTTCTCATCTTCAACCGCATTGCATCCATCTTGATCTTGTGATCATCGACAACATCCGCAACATGCAACTCCAATATCATCTTCTCCTCCTCAATTTTTTTATTTTTTCCTTCAAGTAAATGTTTTCTTCTTCAACTAAATTTAACCTCTCAACAATAGGGTCGGTTGGAATTTCCGGTTCAACTACCTCCTAGATAAATAAAATATATGTCACGTTGGTCGGCATAATTGTCATAAACAATAAATGAACCAAATAGTTATAAAAAGATAATATATACCACATACGGATCATAGCCAGGACGAGGGCCAATGGTGGCGGATACCATAACCATCGCACTATATAATAACAAGCAGTAATAAAAGTAAGAAAATTAGACAAGTATCTATCTAAAGTAAGAATTTTTTCTTTCAGAAAGAAGATAAGAACAAGAGGCTCACCACGGTGGTGCCGGCGACGAGATCGGTGCGGGCGATCGACGGCGGTGACGGGCCGCTAAACCTAGACAAATCTCAAGGAAAATGGAGCTTTGAGGTCGAGCTTCGAGAGGAGAAAGCTTAACTAGTGTGGCTCGGGCATTTCATCGAACACCTAATGTGCATAGGAGGTGAGCTAGAGCACCACAAAGCCCTCCCCTCGCCGTCCAGAGAAAAACAGAACACCGGGGTGCTCTGCTCGCGGGCGAGGGGTATATATAGGCACCTCATTGGTCCCGGTTCGTGGCATGAACCGGGACCAAAGGGAAGCCTGTGGTCCCGGTTCAAGCCACCGACCGGGACCAATGGTGGTGGGCCAGGAGCGAGGCCCATTGGTCCCGGTTAGTCCCACCAACCGGGACCAAAGGGGCCAGACGAACCGGGACCAATGCCCCCACGAGGCCCGGCAGGCCCCTGGCCTCACGAACCAGGACCAATGCCCCCATGGGTCCCAGTTCTGGACTGAAGCGGGACTAATGGGCTGACCCGGCCTGAACCAAAGCCCTCTTTTCTACTAGTGTAGATTAGAAGGACGAACCATGACTTGAGTTGGTTCTGGTCCAGATGTTTCTATTGAGCTAGCTCTCGCTGATTGTATTGACACTATGATTTGAGTAATACTTCCCCCGTCTCAAAATAAGTGCCTCAACTTTGTACTAATCTTAGTACAAAGTTGTACTAAGCTTGAGACACTTATTTAAGACGGAGGGAGTACAATTTATCACCAGCAAAGAAAAAAGAATATGAGAAGAATGAGGCTCTGCACACAATGACCAGAATACCCAACTTCTGTAATACTACTACTACATGGAGTGCAGGAACACACAAGAAGAATCCCCCTATGGCCCAACTTCTGCAATACTACTACTACATCGAGCGCAGCAGCACAAAAACATGACATGTCCTATTATATAGCCATGATATATCTCCATATTTTGTAATCATCTTATCAATTTGAACAAATTTGTTGGTTTCCTTTTTTTGTTTATGGATAAAGGGGTCTTTAGTTCTAGTGAAAACTCCGCTTTTGCCTCCGTGTCCATGTCATATTCGCTCCATTTTTGGTTCCAGTAGTATTCATTTTCATATTTGTTTCCAGGGTTTCTGTATTCGTTTTCGCTTCTGCAAAAAATAAGAAAATAAATGTGGTAGCACCCAGTTTCATCTGTTTTCGCTCCGTTTTCATCCCTACTATTAATCGTATATATCAGGTGTGTATCAGCCGCCTTCTAGTATGATCATGAATCTGATTAGGTCACTGTTATCATCCAAGTGCTACCTCTGGAAAAACAATGTTTCAGTATATTGATTGGTCGGTAAATCTGTTTGTGTGTAAAACTAATATCAAGTATACTTGGTCGTGTGTTTCAAAAAAAACTTGGTCGTGAAAACTTCATAACTTCTACTAAAACATTCACCTATTGAACAATGCTTGAAGAGATCATGAATCATCTCACAATAAAGGGCAAATCTTTTTATTTTTGAACAATCACCTGGGACGGCACTCACCTGAATGCATTATTCAAAGGTATTAATGAGGCAAGTTTTACAAGAAAGCACAAATCGCAAAGAGAAGTATTGATGGAAAGAGAAGGCGACAACTTTCATAGAGGTTCTTAAATCTAAATGTCCAGGGAGTGAAGTCATTTTTGGAGTCCCGGATTTTTCATAATACTAAGAGGGCAATAGAAGGCCAAATCTTACTATCGAGGCTAGCCAGTGATGGGACATCCCAGATAAGGTCGATGGAGGTGGGAGTCATGAGCTGCAATTTGTCCTAAAGCACGTCACTGGGACACTGAATGAACATGTGTAGAGCATCCTTGAAAGGTGCTTCTAAAGGAAATATGCCCAAGAGGCAATAATAAAGTTGTTATTTATATTTCCTTATATCATGATAAATGTTATTCATGCTAGAATTGTATTAACTGGAAACTTAGTACATGTGTAAATACATAGACAAATAGAATGTCACCAGTATGCCTCTACTTAACTAGCTCGTTGAATCAATGATGGTTATGTTTCCTAACCATAGACATGAGTTGTCATTTAATTAACGAGATCACATCATTAGAGAATGATGTGATTGACTTTACCCATCCGTTAGCTTAGCACGATGATCATTTAGTTTGTTGCTATTGCTTTCTCCATAACTTATACATGTTCCTATGACTATGAGATCATGCAACTCCCGAATATCGGAGGAACACTTAGTGTGCTATCAAACGTCACAACGTAACTGGGTGACTATAAAGATTCTCTACAGGTGTCTCCGATGGTGTTTCTTGAGTTGGCATAGATCGAGATTAGGATTTGTCACTCCAAGTATCAGAGAGGTATCTCTGGGCCCTCTCAGTAATGCACATCACTATAAGCCTTGCCAGCAATGTGACTAATGAGTTAGTTGTGGGACGATGCATTATGGAACGAGTAAAGAGACTTGCCGGTAATGAGATTGGACTAGGTATTGAGATACCGACGATCGAATCTCAAGCAAGTAACATACCGATGACAAAGGGAACAACGTATATCATTATGCGGTTTGACCGATAAAGATCTTTGTAGAATATGTGGGAGCCAATATGAACATCCAGGTTCCGCCATTGGTTATTGACCAGAGCCGTATCTCGGTCATGTTTACATAGTTCTTGAACCCGTAGGGTCCACACGCTTAACGTTCGGTGACGATCGGTATTATGAGTTTATGTGTTTTGATGTACCGAAGGTAGTTCGGAGTCCCAGATGGGATCACGGACATGACGAGGAGTCTCGAAATGGTCGAGACATAAAGATTGATATATTGGATGACTATATTCTGACACCGGATGAGTTCCGGGGGTCACCGGATAATTATCGAAGTGCTGGGGCATTATCGGAACCCCCGAGGGATCTGATGGGCCAACATGGGCCTTGTGAGAGAGAGATGAGGGGGCCTTAGGGTTGGCCTCCCCCCCCCCCTTGAGGAGTCCGAATTCGACAAGGAGGGGGGCGGCGCCCCCTCTTTCCCTCCCTCTCTCCCTCTCCTTCCTTCCCCCTTCCTCCTCCTAGTTGGACTAGGAAAGGGGGAGTCCTACTCCTACTAGGAGGAGGACTCCTCCCCTCCTTGGCGCGCCCCCAAGGGTCGGCCGGCCTCCCCCCTTGCTCCTTTATATACGGGGGCAGGGACACCCTGATACGTCTCCAACGTATCTATACATTTTTTATTGTTCCATGCTATATTATATCCTGTTTTGGACATTATTGGGCTTTATTATACACTTTTATATTATTTTTGGGACTAACCTAATAACCGGAGGCCCAGCCCAGAATTGCTGTTTTTTGCCTATTTCAGAGTTTCACAGAAAAAGAATATCAAACGGAGTCCAAACGGAATGAAACCTTCGGGAACGTGTTTTTCGGAACAAACATGATCCAAAGGACTTGGACCCTACGTCAAGAAAGCAATCGGGAAGGCACGAGGTAGGGGGCGCGCCTACCCCCCCAGGCGCGCCCTCCACCCTCGTCGGGCCCACGTTGCTCCACCGACGTACTTCTTCCTCCTATATATACCTATGTACCCCCAAACTACCAGATACAGAGCCAAAACCCTAATTCCACCGCCGTAACCTTCTGTATCTGTGAGATCCCATCTTGGGGCCTTTTCCGGAGCTCCGCCAGAGGGGGCATCGATCACGGAGGGCTTCTACATCAACACCATAGCCTCTCCGATGAAGTGTGAGTAGTTTACTTCAGACCTTCGGGTCCATAGTTATTAGCTAGATGGCTTCTTCTCTCTTTTTGGATCTCAATACAAAGTTTTCCCCCTCTCTTGTGGAGATCTATTTGATGTAATCTTCTTTTGCGGTGTGTTTGTTGAGACCCATGAATTGTGGGTTTATGATCAAGTTTATCTATGAACAATATTTGAATCTTCTCTGAATTCTTTTATGTATGATTGGTTATCTTTGCAAGTCTCTTCGAATTATCAGTTTGGTTTGGCCTACTGGATTGATCTTTCTTGCAATGGGAGAAGTGCTTAGCTTTGGGTTCAATCTTGCGGTGTCCTTTCCCAGTGACAGTAGGGGCAGCAAGGCACGTATTGTATTCTTGCCATCGAGGATAACAAGACGGGGTTTATTTCATATTGCATGAGTTTATCACTCTACATCATGTCATCTTGCTTAAAGCATTACTCTGTTCTTTTGAACTTAATACCCTAGATGCATGCTGGATAGCGGTTGATGTGTGGAGTAATAGTAGTAGATGCAAGCAGGAGTCGGTCTACTTGTCTCGGACGTGATGCCTATATACATGATCATACCTAGATATTCTCATAACTATGCTCAATTCTGTCAATTGCTCAACAGTAATTTGTTTACCCACCATAATACTTATGCTCTCGGGAGAAGCCACTAGTGAAACCTATGGCCCCCGGGTCTATTTTCCATCATATTAATCTTCCGTCAACAAGCTATTTCCTTTTCCATTTTTTTGCTTTCTTTACTTTGCATATTTATCATAAAAATACCAAAAATATTATCTTATCATATCTATCAGATCTCACTTTTGTAAGTGACCGTGAAGGGATTGACAACCCCTTTATTGTGTTGGTTGCGACGATTTTATTTGTTTGTGTAGGTGCGAGGGACTCGTGCGTGGCCTGCTGCTGTATTGATACCTTGGTTCTCAAAAACTGAGGTAAATACTTACACTACTTTGCTGCATCACCCTTTCCTCTTCAAGGAAAACCAACGCAGTGCTCAACAGGTAGCAAGAAGGATTTCTGGCGCCGTTGCCGGGGAGTCTACACAAAAGTCAACATACCAAGTACCCATCACAAACCCTTATCTCCCGCATTACATTATTAGCCATTTTCCTCTCGTTTTCCTCTCTCCCACTTCACCCTTGCCGTTTTATTCGCCCTCTCTCTCCGTCCCCCTTCTCTCTCCCAATTTGCCTCTTTTGCCCGTTTCTTGTTTGCCTCGTATGGTTGGAATAGTTGTTTATTTATTACTAAACAGAGAACCTAATATCTATGGATCCTCATCCACTTGCTGATCTTTTTAAGAGATCCAATTATGATGAACCAATTGCTAGTGAGTTCTGTGCACTAGATTATCTTTATGAGGTTTTGCTTGAAATTTGTGAATCTGAAAAGTGTGATGAATTACTTTATGAAGCGATTCATGATAGATCTTTGAATAAAAAGCATGATTGCAATGATTTTATTATAAATTCTATTTATGTAAATTGTGCTAATAATATGCAAATTCCTAAGCTTGGGGATGCTAGTTTTGCTATGTCCTCTACTTGTTGCAATGATCATGATTGGGGTGATTCTTCTTATGAGCTTGAAAATTTATTTAAGCCCCATGATGAATATGAGATTGATAATAGTGTTTGAAATATTATTGAAAGTGGGTTTGGAAGATTTTCAACTTTAGATCCCACATATTCGGAAAATTTTCAATCTTATGAAATCTTTGATAAAAGTGGGTTTGGAGAGGTCATGACTTTAGTTAATGTTAATCCCACTATTTTGGAAGAGTGTCAACTTTGCATGCATGTGGATCGTGTTCAAAATATTTTATGTAATAGCTATTTTGTTGAATTTGCTTATGATCCTACATATGAGAGAGGAAAGTATGGAGGTAGAAATTTTCATGTTACTAAATTACCTCTCGTTATGTTGAGATTGCTATTGTTTCTTTCCTCTTCCTTGCATATGTTAGTTTTTGCTTGCCTTGATAATTTGTTTGCCTATAAGATGCCTATGCATAGGAACTATGTTAGACTTAGATGTGTTTGTCACGTGTTCTATGATGCTCTCTTTGTGCTTCAATTCTTGTCTTTCATCTGAGCATCATTGAAATATTATGCCTAGCTAGGGGCATTAAATGATAGCGCTTGTTGGGAGGAAACCACATTTTATTTTTATTCCTTGCTTTTTGCTACTGTTTAATGATAAATAATTTATATAGCCTCTGTTTTGGTTGTGTTTTTGTGTTTAATTAGTGTTTCTGCCAAGTAGAACCGTTGGGAAGACTTGGGGAAAGTCTTTTTAATCTTGCTCTAAAAAACAGAAACTTTAGCGCTCACAAGAATTGCTGCCATTTTTATTTGGAAAGTGCTATTTAGTTAATTCTTTTTGCAGATGATTAATAGATAAATTCCTCACGTCTAGAAATTTATTTTAGAATTTTTGGGGTTCCATAACTTGCGTTAGCTACAGATTACTACAGACTGTTCTGATTTTGACAGATTCTGTTTTTCGTGTGTTGTTTGCTTATTTTGATGAATCTATGGCTAGTAAAATAGTTTATAAACCATAGAGAAGTTGGAATACAGTAGGTTTAACACTAATATAAATAAAGAATGAGTTCATTACAGTACCTTGAAGTGGTGTTTTGTTTTCTTTCGCTAACGGAGCTCGCAAGATTTTCTACTTTAAGTTTTGTTTTCTGAAGTTTTCAAGTTTTGGGTGAAAGATTTGATGGATTATGGAACAAGGAGTGGCAAGATCCTAAGCTTGGGGATTCCCAAGGCACCAGAAGATAATCTAAGGACACCGAGGGAGTCCAGGATTAGGGGTCTCCGGACAGCCGGACTATATCCTTTGGTCGGACTATTGGACTATGAAGATACAAGATTGAAGACTTCGTCTCGTGTCCAGATGGGAATCTACTTGGCGTGGAAGGCAAGCTAGGCAATACGGATATGTATATCTCCTCCTTTGTAACCGACCTTGTGTAACCCTAGCCCCCTCCGGTGTCTATATAAACCGGAGGGTTTTAGTCCGTAGGACAACATACAATCATACCATAGGCTAGCTTCTAGGGTTTAGCCTCTCCGATCTCGTGGTAGATCAACTCTTGTAATACCCATATCATCAATAATAAATCAAGAAGGACGTAGGGTTTTACCTCCATCAAGAGGGCCTGAACCTGGGTAAAACATCGTGTTCCCTGCCTCCTGTTACCATCCGCCTTAGACGCACAGTTCGGGACCCCCTACCCGAGATCCGCCGGTTTTGACACCGACATTGGTGCTTTTATTGAGAGTTCATCTATGTCGTCGCCGTTAGGCTTGATGGCTCCTACAATCATCGATAGCGATGCAGTCCAGGGTGAGACTTTTCTTCCCGGACAGATCTTTGTGTTCGGTGGCTTCGCACGGCGGGCGAACTCGCTTGGCCATCTGGAGCAGATCGAAAGTTACGCCCCTGGCCACCAGGTCAGGTTTGGAAGCTTAAACTACACGACCGATATCCGCAGAGACTTGATCTTCGACGGATTCGAGCCTCTGCCTTGTGCGTCACACGGTCACGATGAGTACGATTTAGCTCTACCATCGGACAGTGTCCAGGAGATCGCACCGATAGCCGCTCCGACCCTCAATTCGGAGCCAGTTGCGCCGCCCATGGACGGGTGGATGGACCCCGCCATGGAGGCCTTATCCTCAGCGGCGATCGAGCCGAACATCGACCTTACCCCGCACGAGAGCCGTGTTGTCAAACTGCCGGATCCTTCTCCGTCCATGGACTCCGAACCGCCTGCGCCCGTTCCTAGCGAATCCGATTGGGCGCCGATCATGGAGTTTACCTCCACGGATATTTTTCAGCACTCGCCCTTTGGCGACATACTGAACTCATTAAGGTCTCTCTCCTTGTCAGGAGATTCCTAGCCGAACTATGCCCGACAGAATTGGGATGCGGATGACGAAGAAATTCGCCGCCCACCCACCACCCACTTAGTAGCCACTATCGATGATTTAACCGACATGCTCGACTTCGACTTCAAAGACATTGACGGTATGGACGATGATGCAGGAGACAAACGGGAACTACTGCCCACAGGGCACCAGACGCCCACTTCATCACATGACGTATACATGGTGGACACACCAAAAGAAAACGGCGATGAGGAACGGAAGGACGCAATGAAGGGTTGTCCCCTCAAGAAGTAGTCAAAGCGGCAGCGTAACCGCCGCCCCAAATCCCGCCTCGGTAGAAACAACGATCATACAGACCCAGTGTTTGATCAGGGTGAACAATCACCGGACTACGGCAACACGGAGAATCAAACAGAACAACCCGACTCTGTCAAAGACAATAATCCGGACGACTTCATGCCGGACAGACACCCGGAGCAACAGAATGCTCATCAAAGGCTTGTTGCCACCGCGAGGAGTCTAAAAAAGCAAAAGCAAAGGCTCAAGGCTGCGCAAGACACACTCAGAATTAGATGGAGTAAAGTACTCAACACAGCGGCGAAGTACGGTGATAATTGCCACACCAAGAGCTACCCGAAGCGGAAGTTGCTACCTGAATTCGATGAGGAGGCCGTAGATCCCCCGCAACCAAAAATTAAAATGGCCATCCGGCCGGATAGACGACCTCACGGCCAACATAGAGCGGCGAACAACGCTGCACATAAACAATACGCGATCCACGCGAGGGCTCGCATCAAAAGGACGGTGCAACCAGATCCATTTATGGACCACGCAAGCGCGCTCCAGCATACGATGCAACACAACAAACATCAGAACACCACGGTACACCTAGATACAGGGGTGCCGCACACCCCCTATGTTTCACCGATGAGGTGTTGTACCATGAATTTCCAGAGGGATTCAAACCTGTAAACATAGAGGCATACGATGGAACAACAGACCCTGGGGGTCTGGATTGAGGACTATATCCTCCATATCCATATGGCTCGAGGAGATGATCTCCATGCCATCAAATACTTACCCCTCAAGCTCAAAGGGCCAGCTCGGCACTGGCTTAAAAGCCTCCCCAGAAGCTCATTGGAAGCTGGGAAGAGCTCGAAGACGCTTTTCGGGCGAATTTTCAAGGGACTTATGTCCGACCTCCGGATGCGGACGATTTGAGTCATATAACTCAACAGCCCGGAGAGTCAGCCTGAAAGATTTGGAATAGGTTTCTTACTAAAAAGAACCAAATAGTTGATTGTCCAGACGCCGAAGCCTTGGCAGCCTTTAAGCACAGCGTCCGAGATGAATGGCTTGCCAGACACCTCGGCCAAGAAAAGCCGAGAACAATGGCAGCATTAACAAGCCTCATGACCCGCTTTTGCATGGGCGAGAACAGCTGGCTAGCCCGATGCAACACCAGCGACCCAAGTACATCCGAAGTTAGAGACGAAAACGGGAAATCACGATGCAGCAAAAATAATAAGCGCCGGAATAAAGAAGACAGCCCAAAGAGCACGGCGGTAAACGCCGGATTTAGAAGCTCTCGGCTAGATCAGCAAAAGCCGCCCTCTAAAGGCGCCAGATATGAACTATCCAGCTTAAACAAAATTCTGGAACAAATATGTCAGATCCATAGCACCCCCGATAAACCTGCAAATCATACCCATAGAGAATGTTGGGTCTTCAACCAGTCCGGCAAGCTCAACGCCGAACATAAGGGGCAGGATACACCAAGCGAAGACAAGGATGAGCCTCGCAAGCAAAACACTGGGGAACAGAAGAAATTTCCACCAGAAGTCAAAACAATAAACGTGTTACACGTGATAAAGGGGATAGGCAAAGCGGCACTCCCAGATAAACATGCCCAAGGGCCTATCACCGCGGAGTTCTGCCACTGGCCGTCTCAACCGATCACCTTCGACCATCAGGATTACTCAGCAAGTATCCGGAGAGCAGGATGGGCTGCCTTGATATTAGATCCAATAATTGACGGATACCATTTCACATGAGTCCTGATGGACGGCGACAGGAATTTAAACCTGATATATCAGGACATAATCCGCAAAATGGGGATAGACCCAACGAAAATTTGCCGCACCAATACTACCTTTAGAGGAGTAACGCCAGGCCCAGGGGCTTATTGCACGGGCTCCCTGCTACTAGGGGTTATATTCGGTTTTTCCGACAACTTCCGTAGCGAAACTTTAACCTTCCACATTGCTCCGTTCCAAAGTGGCTATCAAGCACTACTTGGACGTGAAGCTTTCGCTCGCTTTAACGCAATACCGCATTACGCTTCCCTCACGCTTAAGATGCCCGGTCCACGTGGCATCATTACAGTAAATGGAAATATTGAGCGACCCCTGCGCCGAAGAGAGTGCGGCTGCCTTGGCAGCCGCACACTAAAACAGCCTGACCAACAAAAGCATTCGACAGGTCGTCAAGACCACGGACACGGTTAGACGAGTCCGGCACAGCTATATGTAATTCATACAGGTTTGATGACCACACCCTCATTACAAATACAAGGGGCTCAACACGCGCATACAAGTGGCAATTTTTACTCATCTTGAACTGTAAATGGTTTCTTTAAACCTACCTTTTTGCACGACAACTTTTGACCTAAGTTCCTCTCTTTTACATATGACCATAGTGCTACACCATCCAGGATACGGCACAACGGAGACACAGGCGTTGACGTGCAGCAGGGACCCGTTCAAAGGATTCTTTTTAGATTAAGACCCTGCGTCAACCTTTTTTACTGTCTCTTGTTGAAACACATCCCTCGGATTCTCAGTACAATTGAGAAGGATGCTGACGTCTTGGCATGTGGCCACGCCAGAACAATGCACGTACGTGGACACCAGGGGCTTCTTACAAATGGCATTGTTTAGGCCCGGTTTACACCATAAAGACCGAATACCTTAGGGAGTGTTCGGCGTCGCGAGTTTGGCCTTATATGCATCAGCTCCGAATCATGTCTTTGGTCAAATGTTGGGTTTGCCCGGCTCCTGTGTTTTCTGCCTTACGTTCCGCTCTATCGGCTAAGGCGGCACCAGGAGAACTACTGCGATTGTGCCCTAGTTCATCCGGATGAGCACCTCAGTAGAGAAAGCCGAAAACTGACTGTCATGATATAGCGCGAGACTGGTCAACCACTCGATGACCTATCAGAATCTTAGAATTCCTCCGCCTTAACGAAGGGTCGTTTCCCGGCCAGGCATGTACGCACCCCGAATTCGGGTGAGTGCGGAGCCACCAGGGGCTATATAGTAGCCCCCCTGTCAAACTCCTATGGCTAAGCGAAAGTGTTAAAGCATTATAGTCCGGTTGCCTAGTTTGCTGCGCTATCACCTCCCTATTAGGACCAAGACATTGGATTAAGTGTGAATACGCGTCTTCTGCGAACACCCCCGCATTATATGCGTGGGGGCTAAAGCCGACGACTACAATCTTTTAGGATATATACATGTATACATAAACGGCCGCATAGGAGGCATCACAATACTTTCGGGCACAAGTATAAATACAGCCTTGATAAATTCAATAAAACATCGTTTTTACAATGGGAATACATGTCACTCAAACATAATATTCTTCGAGCACTGGGCCTCTATCAAACGAGCACCCTCAAGAACTTCTTCAAAATAGTGCTCGGCAGCCACTCGGCCTATGGCCGAACCCTGCACCGCAACAGTGGTAGCGTCCATCTCCGCCCAGTATGCTTTGACACGGGCAAAGGCCATCCGTGAGCCTTCTATGCACGCCGAACTCTTCATCGCATTGATGCGCGGCACCGCACCAAGGAACTGCTGCACTAAGCTGAAATAGTTGTTCGGCTTCAGCTTTTCCGGCCACAGATGATCTACGATGGACCTCATGGCGAGTTCGGACAATCTATTGAGTTCGGCCCATTCGGCAAGCTGATCAGTTAGTGGAAGTGGACGCTCTGGAACGTTAAACTGTGATCAGAATAGCTTGTCCACTTCACGTTTTGTTTTATCTCGGAAGTATCCGGCCGCATCGACAGCACTCGCCGTCAAATCCAGATATACATCTGCCGAACTCCACAGTCGATCCAGAGGGGCATACCGCGGATCACCGAACTCCCTCCGCAGCAAAAAGGGCTTCCCAGCCACAATATCATCGGCTTCATGCAGCTCTTCCTTCTTCGCCCTCATGGCAGAGCGGGTGTCTTTGGCTGCCATTGTGGCCTTGTCGAGGTCCGTCGCCTTCGCTCGGTTCTCTTCTTCAAGGAACTGGCAACGGTCGGCAGTGTCTTTTAACTTTACAGCCTTCTTGGCCATCTTCTCTTTGCTCTCGCAATGCGTGGCCTTCTCGGCTCTTAAACTCTTCGGCCGCCTTCAAAGCAGCCGCATTACTACTCCTTGCTTGTTCTTTGGCTCTGGCAAGTTCCGCCCGAAGGATCTCCACGGTGGCAGCTCCACCTGCAGTCAACACATATTAAAGATACTGGCATCACGCTACTCTTACTATGTGACATTCACCAGAAAACATCACTTACCCTGTGCCTCGTCAAGCCGCTTGTTAACAAGCTCGATGTCGGCATCCGCTGCATCCAGTTGCCGCTTTAGTTCGGCAAACTCATCAGTCCAGCTAGCCACCGGAGCTTCCACCACCTACACATAAAAGCAGTCCAGCTATTACATTGGACTATGACCCTCTGTTTGCTGCCGCTCTCGGCAACAACCAGAGTCTCAGGGGCTACTATCTACATAGGGCACACCTAAAAATGTGCGGTACTATCACAAATGTATATCATTTTATGTACCTCAAAGCCCGTTAGTAGACTCATAAATGCGTCATGCAACCCGCTTTCGGTGGACGAAATACTTTCCATCACCGTACCCATCAACGTATAGTGTTCTTCCGAGATGGTCGCTCGCTTTAGCAGATCCCTTAGTGCATCCGACCGCATACCAGACGGCGCCGGACTCCTTTGTTTGCTCTTCAAGAGCCGGATGCTGGGGACTTCGGGTGACTATAGGATTATCTTCTGGCCTCACCGGATCTGGAGAGGCCCTCCGTGACAACACTTCAAGGTCGCCTGCTTCTTGAGCGGGGGAGTCCGGGGGAGGCGTTTCGCTCTCCATCATCTCAGGAAGAAGGTCCCCTGAAGACGAGCTCTATTGAGAAGGGCTAGGATCCAAACTACAAGATAAACGCTTTGGTTATTTTCCTCAGAAGTAAGGTAGAATACCTTTACTATTAAGTATTTTTTTATCACTTATGGCTTGTTAGAGGGCTGATCCCCGTGCGGACTTTGTGCGGCAAGAGCACCCCCCAAGGCAGGACCCTTTGTTGGAGAATCCTTCTCCCGTTTGGAAGCCTTGGTTTTCGGATCTCCAGAGGCAGTCCTTTTCCTTCCTCGGAGTGAGAGAAGGTTAGAATCTTTCCCTTGGTTACCCTCCCTCACGGGGACGCTCATTCCCTCGGTTGGAATTGGCAGCGATGGGGGCCCACTTTCGCCCTCATTATTCCCCATTTATATTCCTTTGAGGGCTCCGGGCAAGGTGCTAGCTCGAGCATCTTTTCCAGTACCGGATTGTCCAAACCCTCAGGAAGGGGGGCCGAACACCGAATCATCTTCACCTTTGTTAGCCAGTCATGGTCAAAAAGCAATTTCTCAGAATGACGTCATGATAAATGAAAGACGGTGTGTTCGGCTAGAGGATTACTTACTTGGTCGGCGGTACGGTTGCTACTTAGGCCCACGTCCTCGGTAGTATCTGGACACTCTATTTGGGGTCCGAAGAATGATTTATACATCTCCTCATGCGTTAGGCCGATGAAATTCTAAATAGTGCGCGGTCCTTCTGGGTTGAACTCCCACATGCGGAGGGGCCGGCGTTTGCATGGCTGGACTCGACGAACCAGCATGAATTGCACTACCATAACCAAACTAAAATCTCCCTCGAAGAGACCTCAGATGCGGCTCTGCAATACGGGCACATCCTTGGCTGGGCCCTAGCTCAGCCCCCTGCTGATCCATGACATCAGTTGTGGTGGAGGACCTGAGCGGAAGGCGGGGGAAGCTACCCACTTGGCACTTCTAGGAGCGGTGATGTAGAACCACTCCTGTTGCCATAATCCGGACACCTCTAGAAAGGAACCTTTTGGCCATGGAGCTCCTGCAATCTTGCTTATTAATGCGCCTCCACACGCTGCATATTACCCTTCGACCGTCTTCGGCTTCACATCAAAGGTCTTGAGCTACAGGCCGAAGTGAGGGGTAATGTGGAGGAAGGCCTCACATATGACAATAAATGCCGAGATGTGGAGAAAGGAATCCGGGGCTCGATCGTGGAAATCAAGCCCGTAATAGAACATCAAACCCCGTACGAAGGGATCCAGAGCAAGGCCTAGTCCTCGGAGGAAGTGGGAGATGAACACAATGTCTTCGTTGGGTTCAGGAGTAGGGACGACCTGCCCTCGGGCGGGCAGCCGATGTGAGACTTCGGCGGTCAGGTATCTTGCCTCCCTCAACTTCTTGATATCCTCTTCCGTGATGGAGGAGGGCGTCCACCGGCCTGGAGGCTGGATCCGGACATGATTGAAGATCCAAAGCACCTGACCTAGGCTTTGAGTGTTAGAACTCGAGGCGGGGGAGGGATTCGATTGAGCACGGGAGGAAAAAAGTAAAAGCCTTGTCCCTTTATAAAGAGGGTGAATATCAAGCGTCCTCCTCGTGGCCGTTTGGGACTTACCTAAAATCTAGGATTCCTAGGCGTGGATGAGTTACCCACGCCTGTATTGATGAGAATCCGTAATAAGGGGAACACAATCTCTGCTTCGACAAGACATGTCAAGAAACTACCTCGCGTTATGTGCGGGCCTAGTTAAAGAAAAACGGTTCGAATAATCACCGAGCCATGGCATGATGTCATGTTGCCAAAACGTGTCAGCAGATGAGATTTGTGGAAATATTATTCTCTCTATGGTGGTATGTGGAACTTATTTTGCAGGGTCGGACACTATCCTTTTATTTGAACTCTTCTGTGGTATATCCGGAGGAGGAACCCGGCTTGCAATGCCGAAGACAACACTGTGCGCCGGACTCGTCGTCATTGAATCCTGGTTTAGGGGCTACTGAGGGAGTCTGGGATTAGGAGTCTCCGGACAGCCGTACTAGATCCTTTGGCCGGACTGTTGGACTATGAAGATACAAGATTGAAGACTTCGTCTCGTGTCCGGATGGGACTCTACTTGGCGTGGAAGGCAAGCTAGGTAATACGGATATGTATATCTCCTCCTTTGTAACCGACCTTGTGTAACCCTAGCCCCCTCTGGTGTCTATATAAACCGGAGGGTTTTAGTCCGTAGGACAACATACAATCATACCATAGGCTAGCTTCTAGGGATTAGCCTCTCCGATCTCGTGGTAGATCAACTCTTGTAATACCCATATCATCAAGAATAAATCAAGCAGGACGTAGGGTTTTACCTCCATCAAGAGGGCCTGAACCTGGGTAAAACATCGTGTTCCTTGCCTCCTGTTACCATCCGCCTTAGACGCACAGTTCGGGACCCCCTACCTGAGATCCGCCAGTTTTGACACCGACAGACACCTAAAATCCCAAGCTTGGGGATGCCCCGGAAGGCATCCCCTCTTTCGTCTACTTCCATCGGTAACTTTACTTGGAGCTATATTTTTATTTACCACATGATATGTGTTTTGCTTGGAGCGTCTTGTATTATTTGAGTATTTATTTGTTAGTTTTCCACAATAATCCTTGCTGTACATACCTTTTGAGAGACACACACATGTCCATAGTCAGGAAACCATGACTATCTGTTGATCAACGAGCTAGTCAACTAGAGGCTTACTAGGGACATGTTGGTGTCTATGTATTCACACATGTATTACGATTTCCGGATAACAAAATTATAGCATGAATAAAAGACAATTATCATGAACAAGGAAATATAATAATAATCCTTTTATTATTGCCTCTAGGGCATATTTCCAATAGTCTCCCACTTGCACTAGAGTCAATAATCTAGTTACACTGTGATGAATCGAACACCCATGGAATTCTGGTGTTGATCATGTTTTGCTCTAGGGAGAGGTTTAGTCAACGGATCTGCTACATTCAGGTCCGTATGTACTTTACAAATATCTATGTCTCCATCTTTAACATCTTCACGAATGGAGTTGAAGCGACACTTGATGTGCCTAGTCTTCTTGTGAAACCTGGGCTCCTTGGCAAGTGCAATAGCTCCAGTGTTATCACAGAAGAGTTTGATCGGCCCCGACGCATTGGGTATGACTCCTAGGTCGGTGATGAACTCCTTCACCCAAATTGCTTCATGCGCTGCCTCCGAGGCTGCCATGTACTCTGCTTCACATGTAGATCCCGCCACGACGCTCTGCTTCCAACTGCACCAGCTTACTGCCCCACCATTCAAAATATACACGTATCCGGTTTGTGACTTAGAGTCATCCAGATCTGTGACGAAGCTAGTGTCAACGTAACCCTTTACGACGAGCTCTTCGTCACCTCCATAAACGAGAAATATTTCGTTAGTCCTTTTCAGGTACTTCAGGATATTCTTGACCGCTGTCCAGTGTTCCTTGCCGGGATTACTTTGGTACCTACCTACCAAACTTACGGCAAGGTTTACATCAGGTCTGGTACACAGCATGGCATACATAATAGAACCTAAGGCTGAGGCATAGGGGATGACACTCATCTCTTCTATATCTTCTGCCGTGGTCGGACATTGAGCTGAGCTCAATTTCACACCTTGCAACACAGGCAAGAACCCCTTCTTAGACTGATCCATATTGAACTTCTTCAATATCTTATCAAGGTATGTGCTTTGTGAAAGACCTATGAGGCGTCTTGATCTATCTCTATAGATCTTGATGCCTAATATATAAGCAGCTTCTCCAAGGTCCTTCATTGAAAAACTCTTAGTCAAGTAGGCCTTAATGCTGTCCAAAAGCTCTATATCATTTCCCATCAAAAGTATGTCATCTACATATAATATGAGAAATGCTACAGAGCTCCCACTCACTTTCTTGTAAACGCAGGCTTCTCCATAAGTCTGCATAAACCCAAACGCTTTGATCATCTCATCAAAGCGAATGTTCCAGCTCCGAGATGCTTGCACCAGCCCATAAATCGAGCGTTGGAGCTTGCACACCTTGTCAGCATTCTTAGGGTCGACTAAACCTTCCGGCTGCATCATATACAATTCTTCCTTAAGGAAACCATTAAGGAATGCCGTTTTGACGTCCATTTTCCATATCTCATAATCATAGAATGCGGCAATTGCTAACATGATTCAGACGGACTTCAGCTTCGCTACCAGCGAGAAAGTCTCATCGTAGTCAACCCCTTGAACTTGTCGATAACCCTTAGTGACAAGCCGAGCTTTATAGATGGTCACATTACCATCCGCGTCTGTCTTCTTCTTAAAGATCCATTTATTTTCTATGGCTCGCCGCTCAACGGCAAGTCAGTCAAAGTCCATACTTCGTTTTCATACATGGATCCTATCTAGGATTTCATGGCTTCCAGCCATTTGTCAGAATCCGGGCCCGCCATCGCTTCTTCATAGTTCGAAGGTTCACCGTTGTCTAACAACATGATTTCCAAGACAGGGTTGCCGTACCACTCTGGTGCGGAACGTGTCCTTGTGGACCTACAAAGTTCAGTAGCAACTTGATCTGAAGTTTCATGATCATCATCATTAACTTCCTCTCTAGTTAGTGCAGGCACCTCAGGAACATTTTCTTGAGTTGCGCCATTTTCTGGTTCAAGAGGTAATACTTCATCAAGTTCTACTTTCCTCCCACTTACTTCTTTCGAGAGAAACTCCTTCTCTAGAAAGGATCCATTCTTGGCAACAAAGATCTTGCCTTCGGATCTGAGGTAGAAGGTATACCCAATAGTTTCTTTAGGGTATCCTATGAAGACACATTTTTCCGACTTGGGTTGGGGCTTTTCAGGTTGAAGTTTCTTGACATAAGCATCGCATCCCCAAACTTTTAGAAACGACAGCTTAGGTTTCTTCCCAAACCATAATTCATACGGTGTCGTCTCAACGGATTTTGACGGAGCCCTATTTAAAGTGAATGCGGCAGTCTCTAAAGCATAGCCCCAAAATGATAGTGGTAAATCGGTAAGAGACATGATAGATCGCACCATATCTAATAGAGTGCGATTACGACGTTCGGACACACCATTACGCTGAGGTGTTCCAGGCGGCGTGAGTTGTGAAACTATTCCACTTTTTCTTAAGTGTGTGCCAAATTCGTGACTCAAGTATTCTCCTCCACGATCTGATCGCAAGAACTTGATTTTCCTGTCACGTTGATTCTCAACCTCACTCTGAAATTCCTTGAACTTTTCAAAGGTCTCAGACTTGTGTTTCATTAAATAGACATACCCATATCTACTCAAGTCATCAGTGAGGGTGAGAACATAACGATAACCACCGCGAGCCTCAACACTCATTGGACCGCGTACATCAGTATGTATGATTTCCAATAAGTTGGTTGCTCGCTCATTGTTCCTGAGAACGGAGTCTTGGTCATTTTACCCATGAGGCATGTTTCTCACGTGTCAAATGATTCGTAATCAAGAGACTCTAAAAGTCCATCTACATGGAGCTTCTTCATGCGTTTGACACCTATGTGACCAAGTCGGCAGTGCCACAAGTATGTGGGACTATCATTATCAACCTTACATCTTTTGGTACTCACACTATGGATATGTGTAGCATTATGCTCGAGATTCATTAAGAAAAAACCATTCACCATCGGAGCATGACCATAAAACATATCTCTCATATAAATAGAACAACCATTATTCTCGGATTTAAATGAGTAGCCATCTCGTATTAAACGAGATCCTGATACAATGTTCATGCTCAAACTTGGCACTAAATAACAATTATTGAGGTTCAAAACTAATCCCGTAGGTAAATGTAGAGGTAGCGTGCCGACGGCGATCACATCGACCTTGGAACCATTCCCGACGCGCATCGTCACCTCGTCCTTCGCCAGTCTCCGCTTATTCCGCAGCTCCTGCTTTGAGTTACAAATGTGAGCAATTGCACCGGTATCAAATACCCAGGAGCTACTACGAGTACTGGTAACGTACACATCAATTACATGTATATCACATATACCTTTCATTTTGACAGCCTTCTTGTCCGCTAAGTATTTGGGGCAGTTCCGCTTCCAGTGACCACTTTCCTTGTAATAAAAGCACTCAGGCTCGGGCTTGGGTCCATTCTTTGGCTTCTTCCCGGCAGCTTGCTTGCCGGGCGCGGCAACTCCCTTGCTGTCCTTCTTGAAGTTCTTCTTACCCTTGCCTTTCTTGAACTTAGTGGTTTTATTCACCATCAACACTTGATGTTCCTTTTTGACTTCTACCTCTGCTGATTTTAGCATTGCAAATACTTCAGGAATGGTCTTTTCCATCCCCTGCATATTGAAGTTCATCACAAAGCTCTTGTAGCTCGGTGGAAGCGACTGAAGGATTCTGTCAATGACCGCGTCATCCGGGAGATTAACTCCCAGCTGAGTCAAGCGGTTATGTAACCCTGACATAGTGAGTATGTGCTCACTGACAGAACTATTTTCCTCCATCTTACAGCTGAAGAACTTGTCGGATACTTCATATCTCTCGACCCTAGCATGAGCTTGAAAAACCATTTTCAGCTCTTCGAACATCTCATATGCTCCGTGTCTCTCAAAACGTTTTTGGAGCCCCGGTTCTAAGCTGTAAAGCATGCCGCACTGAACGAGGGAGTAATCATCGGTACGTGTCTGCTAAGCGTTCATAATGTCTTGTTCTGCAGGGAGAGCAGGTGTTTCACCTAGCGGTGCTTGTAGGATATAACTTTCTTGGCAGCTATGAGGATGATCCTCAGGTTCCGGACCCAGTCCGTATAGTTGCTGCCATCGTCTTTCAGCTTGGTTTTCTCTAGGAACGCGTTGAAGTTGATGACAACGTTGGCCATTTGATCTACAATACATGTTGTAAAGATTTTAGACTAAGTTCATGATAATTAAGTTCATCTAAATCAAATTATTCAATGAACTCCCACTCAGATACACATCCCTCCAGTCATCTAAGTATAACATGATCCGAGTTAACTAGGCCGTGTCCGATCATCACGTGAGACGGACTAGTCAACATCGGTGAACATCTTCATGTTGATCGTATCTTCTATACGACTCATGCTCGACCTTTCGGTCTTCTGTGTTCTGAGGCCATGTCTGTACATGCTAGGCTCGTCAAGTCAACCTAAGTGTTTGCATGTGTAAATCTGTCTTACACCCGTTGTATGTAAACGTTGGAATCTATCACACCCGATCATCACGTGGTGCTTCGAAACAATGAACTGTCGCAACGGTGCACAGTTAGGGGGAACACTTTCTTGAAATTATTATGATGGATCATCTTATTTACTACCGTCATTCTAAGTAAACAAGATGCAAAAACATGATAAACATCACATGCAATCAAATAATAATAGTGACATGATATGGCCAATATCACATAGCTCCTTTGATCTCCATCTTGGGGCTCCATGATCATCTTGTCACCGGCATGACACCATGATTTCCATCATCATGATCTCCATCATCGTGTCTCCATGAAGTTGCTCACCAACTATTACTTCTACTACTATGGCTAACACGTTTAGCAATAATGTAAGTAATTTACATGGCGTTTCTCAATGACACGCAGGTCATACAAAAAAAAGACAACTCCTATGGCTCCTGCCAGTTTTCATACTCATCGACATGCAAGTCGTGATTCCTATTACAATAGCATGAACATCTCATACATCACATATATATCATTCATCATTCATCACAACTTTGGCCATATCACATCACAAAACACTTGCTGCAAAAACAAGTTAGACGTACTCTAATTGTTGTTGCAAGTTTTACGTGGCTGCAATAGGGTTCTAGCAAGAACGTTTTATTACCTACGTGAAAGCCACAACATGATATGTCAACTTCTATTTACCCTTCATAAGGACCCTTTTCATCGAATCCGCTCTAACTAAAGTGGGAGAGATAGACACCCGCCAGCCACCTTATGCAACTAGTGCATGTTAGTCGGTGGAACCGATCTCACGTAAGCGTACGTGTAAGGTTGGTCCGGGCCGCTTCATCCCACAATACTGCTGAAGCAAAATAAGACTAGTAGCGGCAAAAAAGTTGACAACATCTACGCCCACAACAAATTGTGTTCTACTCGTGCAAAGAGAACTACTCATAGACCTAGCTCATGATGCCACTGTTGGGGAACGTTGCAGAAAACAAAAATTTTCCTACGGTTTCACCAAGATCCATCTATGAGTTCATCTAGCAACGAGTGATCGGATTGCATCTACATATCTTTGTAGATCACGCGCGGAAGCATTCAAAGAACGGGGATGAGGAAGTCGTACTCGACCTGATCCAAATCACCAGAGATCCTAGCGCCGAACGGACGGCACCTCCGCATTCAACACACGTACGGTCAGCGTGACGTTCCTCCTTCTTGATCCAGCAAGGGGGAAGGAGAGGTTGATGAAGATCCAGCAGCACGACGGCGTGGTGGTGGATGCAGGGGTCACCGCAGCAGGGCTTCGCCTATCTACTACGAGAGGGAGAGGTGTATCAGGGGAGAGGGAGCCGCCAAGACTCAAGGGGTGCGGCTGCCCCTCCCTCCCCCCCTTTATATAGGCTCCCCTAGGGGGGTGCTGGCCCTAGGAGATGGGATCTCCTAGGGTGGCGGCGGCCAAGGGTGGAGTGGCCCCCAAGGCAAGTGGGGCGCCCCCCCCCCACCCTAGGGTTTCCAACCCTAGGCGCAGGGGGTGGGCCAAGAGGGGCGCACCAGCCCACTATGGGCTGGTTCCCCTCCCCACTTCAGCCCATGGGGCCCTCCGGGATGGGTGGCCCCACCCGGTGGACCCCTGGGACCCTTCCGGTGGTCCCGGTACAATACCAGTGACCCTGAAATTCTCCCGATGGCCGAAACTGCACTTCCTATATAAAATTCTTCACCTCCGGACCATTCCGGAACTCCTCATGATGTCCGGGATCTCATCCGGGACTCCGAACAACTTTCGGGTTACTGCATATTCATATCTCTACAACCCTAGCGTCACCGAACCTTAAGTGTGTAGACCCTATGGGTTCGGGAGACATGTAGACATGACCGAGACGACTCTCCGGTCAATAACCAACAGCGGGATCTGGATACCCATGTTGGCTCCCACATGCTCCTCGATGATCTCATCGGATGAACCACGATGTCGAGGATTCAAGCAACCCCGTATACAATTCCCTTTGTCAATCGGTACGTTACCTGCCCGAGGTTCGATCGTCGGTATCCCAATACCTTGTTCAATCTCGTTACCGGCAAGTCACTTTACTCGTACTGTAATGCATGATCCCGTGACCAGACACTTGGTCACTTTGAGCTCATTATGATGATGCATTACCGAGTGGGCCCAGAGATACCTCTCCGTCATACGGAGTGACAAATCCCAGTCTTGATCCGTGTCAACCCAACAGACACTCTCAGAGATACTTGTAGTATACCTTTATAGTCACCCAGTTACGTTGTGACGTTTGGTACATCCAAAGCACTCCTACGGTATCCGGGAGTTACACGATCTCATGGTCTAAGGAAAAGATACTTGACATTGGAAAAACTCTAGCAAACGAACTATACGATCTTGTGCTATGTTTAGGATTGGGTCTTGTCCATCACATCATTCTCCTAATGATGTGATCTCGTTATCAATGACATCCAATGTCCATAATCAGGAAACCATGACTATCTGTTGATCAACGAGCTAGTCAACTAGAGGCTTACTAGGGACATGTTGGTGTCTATGTATTCACACATGTATTACGATTTCCGGATAACACAATTATAGCATGAATAAAAGACAATTACCATGAACAAGGAATATAATAATAATCCTTTTATTATTGCCTCTAGGGCATATTTCCAACAGCCGGAGGCATTCATATAGAGTCATACTTTGTTCAAGTATCGAGTTGTAATCATTGAGTTGTAAATAAATAGAAGTGTGATGATCATCATTCATAGAGTATTGTCCCAAAGAGAGAGAGAGAGAGAGAGAGAGAGAGAGAGAGAGAGAAAGGCCAAAAAAGGGAGGCCCAAAAAAATATAAAAAGGGACAATACTACTATCCTTTTTCCACACTTGTGCTTCAAAGTAGCACCGTGATCTTCATGATAGAGAGTCTCCTATGTTATCACTTTCATATACAAGTGGGAATTTTTCATTATAGAACTTGGCTTGTATATTCCAATAATGGGCTTCCTTAAAATGCCCTAGGTCTTCTTGAGCAAGCGAGTTGGATGCACACCCACTTAGTTCTTTTCGGTGAGCTTTCATATACTTATAGCTTTAGTGCATCCATTGCATGGCAATCCCTACTCACTCACATTGATATCTATTGATGGGCATCTCCATAGCCCGTTGATACGCCTAGTTGATGTGAGACTGTATTCTCCCTTTTTGTCTTCTCCACAACCACCATTCTATTCCACATATAGTGCTATGTCCATGGCTCACGCTCATGTATTGCGTGAAGTTTGAAAAAGTTTGAGAACAGCAAAAGTATGAACAATTGCTTGGCTTGTCATCGGGGTTGTGCATGATTTAAATACTTTGTGTGGTGAAGATGGAGCATAGCCAGACTATATGATTTTGTACGGATAACTTTCTTTGGCCATGTTATTTTGAAGAGACATAATTGCTTAGTTAGTACGTTTGAAGTATTATTATTTCTATGTCAATATTGAACTTTTGTCTTGAATCTTTCGGATCTGAATATTCATACCATAATTAAGAGAATTACATTGAAATTATGCCAAGTAGCATTCCACATCAAAAATTCTGTTTTTATCATTTACCTACTTGAGGACGAGCAGGACTTAAGCTTGGGGATGCTTGATACTTCTCCAACATATCTATAATTTTTTATTGTTCCATGCTATATTATATCCAGTTTTGGACATTATTGGGCTTTATTACACAATTTTATATTATTTTTGGGACTAACCTATTAACCGGAGGCCTAGCCCAGAATTGCTATTTTTTGCCTATTTCAGGGTTTCGCAGAAAAAGAATATCAAACGGAGTCCAAATGGAATGAAACCTTCGGGAACGTGATTTTCGGAACGAACATGATCCAGAGGACTTGGACCCTACGTCAAGAAAGCAATCAGGAAGGCACGAGGTAAGGGGGTGCGCCTACCCCCAGGCGCGCCCTCCACCCTCGTGCTTGCTCCACCGACGTACTTCTTCCTCCTATATATACCTATGTACCCCCAAACTTCCAGATACGGAGCCAAAACTCTAATTCCACTGCCGTAACCTTCTGTATCCATGAGATCCCATCTTAGGCCTTTTCTGGAGCTCCGCCGGAGGGGGCGTCGATCATGGAGGGCTTCTACGTCAACACCATAGCCTCTCCGATGAAGTGTGAGTAGTTTACTTCATACCTTTGGGTCCATAGTTATTAGCTAGATGGCTTCTTCTCTCTTTTTGGATCTCAATACAAAGTTCTCTCCCTCTCTTGTGGAGATCTATTCGATGTAATCTTATTTTGCAGTGTATTTGTTGAGACCGATGAATTGTGGGCTGATGATCAAGTTTATCTATGAACAATATTTGAATCTTCTCTGAATTCTTTTATGTATGATTGGTTATCTTTGCAAGTCTCTTCGGATTATCGGTTTGGTTTGGCCTACTAGATTGATCTTTCTTCCAATGGGAGAAGTGCTTAGCTTTAGGTCCAATCTTGCGGTGTCCTTTCCCAGTGACAGTAGGGGCAGCAAGGCACATATTGTATTGTTGCCATCGAGGATAACAATATGGGGTTTATTTCATATTGCATGAGTTTATCCCTCTACATCATGTCATCTTGCTCAAAGCGTTACTCTGTTCTTGTGAACTTAATACTCTAGATGCATGCTGGATATTGGTCGATGTGTGGAGTAATAGTAGTATATGCAGGCAGGAGTCGGTCTACTTGTCTCGGACGTGATGCCTATATACATGATCATACCTAGATATTCTCATAACTATGCTCAATTGTGTCAATTGCTCAACAATAATTTGTTTACCCACCGTAATACTTATGCTCTCGAGAGAAGCCACTAGCGAAACCTATGGCCCCCAGGTCTATTTTCCATCATATTAATCTTCCATCAACAAGCTATTTCCTTTTCCATTTATTTTGCTTTCTTTACTTTGCATATTTATCATAAAATACCAAAAATATTATCTTATCATATCTATCAGATCTCACTTTCGTAAGTGACCGTGAAGGTATTGACAACTCCTTTATTGCGTTGGTTGCGAGGATTTTATTTGTTTGTGTAAGTGCGAGGGACTCGTGCGTGGCCTCCTACTGGATTGATACCTTGGTTCTCAAAAATAGTGGGAAATACTTACGCTACTTTTCCGCATCACCCTTTCCTCTTCAAGGGAAAACTAACGCAGTGCTCAAGAGGTAGCACACCCTAGGACAGACAAGTTGATCATTGATCTCTTAGCCGTGTGCGGTGCCCCCCTCCACCATAATCCACCTCGGTCATAACATCATAGTGCTTAGGCGAAGCCCTGCGCTGGTAGCTTCATAATCATCATCATCACACCGTCGTGCTGACGAAGCTCTTCCTCGACACTCAGCTGGATCGAGAGTTCATGGGACGTCATCGAGCCGAACGTGTGTAGATCGCGGAGGTGCCGTACTTTCGGTACTATGATCGGTCGAATCGTGAAGACGTACGACTACATCAACTACATTGTCATCATGCTTCCGCTTATGGTCTACGAGGGTACATGGACAACACTCTTCTCATCTCATTGCTATGCATCACCATGATAGATCTTGTGTGTGCGTAGGGAAAAAAAATTAAATTACTGCGTTCCCCAACAGTGGCATCCGAGCCAGGTCTATGCATAAATGTTATATGCACGAGTAGAACACAAAGGAGTTGTGGGCGTGGGTATATACATATGGCTTGCCGTCACTAGTTGATTCTTGATTCAGCGGTATTTTTGGATGATGCGGCCCAGACCGACATTACGCGTACGCTTACGCGAGACTGGTTCTACCGACGTGCTTCGCACACACGTGGCTGGTGGGTGTCAGTTTCTCCAACTTTAGTTGAATCAGATTCAATGAATAGGGTTCTTTCTGAAGATCAAAAATCAATCACTATACCACGTTGTGGTTTTTGATGCATAGGTAAGAACGGTTCTTGCTCAGCCCGTAGTAGCCACATAAAACTTGCAACAACAAAGTAGAGGACGTCTAACTTGTTTTTGCAGGGCATGTTGTGATGTGATATGGTCAAGACATGATGCTAAATTTTATTGTATGAGATGATCATGTTTTGTAACACAGTTATCGGCAACTGGCAGGAGCCATATGGTTCTCACTTTATTGTATGAAATGCAATCGCCATGTAATTGCTCGACTTTATCACTAAGCGGCAGCGATAGTCGTAGAAGCAATAGTTGGTGAGATGACAATGATGCTTCGATGGAGATCAAGGTGTCAAGCCGGTGACGATGGTGATCATGACGGTGCTTTGGAGATGGAGATCAAAGGCACAAGATGATGATGGCCATATCATATCACTTATATTGATTGCATGTGATGTTTATCCTTTATGCATCTTATTTTGCTTAGTTCGGCAGTAGCATTATAAGATGATCTCTCACTAAATTTCAAGGTATAAGTGTTCTCCCTGAGTATGCACCGTTGCTATAGTTCGTCGTGTCGAGACACCACGTGATTGTCAGGTGTGATATGCTCTACGTTCACATACAATGGGTGCAAGCCAGTTTTGCACACGCAGAATACTCGGGTTAAACTTGACGAGCCTAGCATATGCAGATATGGCCTCGGAACACTAAGACCGAAAGGTCGAGCGTGAATCATATAGTAGATATGATCAACATAGTGATGTTCACCATTGAAAACTAATCCATCTCACGTGATGATCGGACATGGTTCAGTTGATATGGATCACGTGATCATTTAGATGATTATAGAGATGTCTATCTAAGTGGGAGTTCTTAAGTAATTTGATTAATTGAACTTTAATTTATCATGAACTTAGTACTTGATAGTATTTTGCATGTCTATGTTGTTGTAGATAGATGGCCCATGCTATTGTTCCATTGAATTTTAATGTGTTCCTAGAGAAAGCTAAGTTGAAAGATGATGGTAGCAACTACACGGACTGGGTCCGTAACTTGAGGATTATCCTCATTGCAGCACAGAAGAATTACGTCATGGAAGCACCGCTAGGTGACAAACCCGCTACAGGAGCAACACCAGATGTTGTGAACACCTGGCAGAGCAAAGCTGATGACTACTCGATAGTTCAGTGTGGCATGCTTTACAGCTTAGAACCGGGACTTCAACGATGTTTTGAACATCATGGAGCATATGAGATGTTCCAGGAGTTGAAGTTAATATTTCAAGCAAATGCCCGGATTGAGAGATATGAAGTCTCCAATAAGTTCTACAGCTGCAAAATGGAGGAGAATAGTTCTGTCAGTGAACATATACTCAGAATGTCTGGGTACCACAACCACTTGACTCAGCTGGGAGTTAATCTTCCTGATGATAGTGTCATTGATAGAGTTCTTCAATCACTGCCACCAAGCTACAAGAGCTTCGTGATGAACTATAATATGCAAGGGATGGATAAGACGATTCCTGAGCTCTTCGCAATGCTAAAAGCTGCGGAGGTAGAAATCAAGAAGGAGCATCAAGTGTTGATGGTCAACAAGACCACCAGTTTCAAGAAAAGGGTAAAGGTAAGAAGGGGAACTTCAAGAAGAACAGCAAGCCAGTTGCTGCTCTAGTGAAGAAACCCAAGTTTGGACCTAAACCTGAGACTGAGTGCTTCTACTGCAAAGGGACTAGTCACTGGAACCGGAAGTATCCCAAGTATTTGGCGGAGAAGAACGATGGCAAAGTGAAAGGTATATTTGATATACATGTTATTGATGTGTACCTTACTAATGCTCGCAGTAGCGCCTGGGTATTTGATACTGGTTCTGTTGCTAATATTTGCAACTCGAAACAGGGGCTACGGATTAAGCGAAGATTGGCTAAGGACGAGGTGACGATGCGCGTGAGAAATGGTTCCAAGGTCGATGTGATCGTCGTCGGCACGCTACCTCTACATCTACCTTCAGGATTAGTTTTAGCCCTAAATAATTGTTACTTGGTTGCAGTGTTGAGCATGAACATTATATCTGGATCTTGTTTGATGCGAGACGATTATTCATTTAAATCAGAGAATAATGGTTGTTCTATTTATATGAGTAATATCTTTTAGGGACAATTCCATTTTGCCCCCTAACTTGAGCCACCACCTGGCATTTGCCCCTAATTTTTGGGTATGCTCAAAAATACCCCTCTCTCGTCTGTTGCCCTTACAGAAATACCCCTCCGCACCATTTCCGTCGGGTCAAGGGTGTTTGACCGGTAACTGGGCGTAGGATTTTTTTTGAAATTAATGCGTTCCCCAACAGTGGCATCCGAGCCAGGTCTATGCGTAGATGTTATATGCACGAGTAGAACACAAAGGAGTTGTCGGTGTGGGTATATACATATTGCTTGCCGTCACTATTTGATTCTTGATTCAACAATATTGTTGGATGAAGCGGCTCAGACCGACATTACGCGTACGCTTACGCGAGGCTGGTTCTACCGACGTGCTTCGCACACAGGTGGCTAGTGGGTGTCCGTTTCTCCAACTTTAGTTGAATCGGTTTCAATGAACGGGGTTCTTTCTAAAGATCAAAAAGCAATCACTATACTATCTTGTGGTTTTTTATGCGCAGGTAAGAACGGTTCTTGCTCAGCCCGTAGCAGCCACGTAAAACTTGCAACAACAAAGTAGAGGACATCTAACTTGTTTTTGCAAGCCATGTTGTGATGTGATGTGGTCAAGACATGATGAGATATAAATTGTTGTATGAGATGATCATGTTTTGTTGAAGTTGTCAGCAACTGGTAGAAGCCTTATGGTTGTCTCTTTATTGCATAAGATGCAAGCGCCAAATAAATTGCTTTACTCTATCGCTATGCGATAGCAATAGTTGCAAGAGCAATAGTTGGCGAGACGACCATGTGACGACACGTTGATAGAGATCAAGATGATGGAGATCATGGTGTCATGCCAGTGACGATAGAGATCATGACGGTACTTTCGAAATGGAGATCAAAAGCGCAAGATGATCATGGCCATATCATGTCACATATTTTGATTGCATGTGATGTTTATCCTTTATGCATCTTATTTTGCTTAGTTCGGCAGTAGCATTATAAGATGATCTCTCACTAAATTTCAAGGTATAAGTGTTCTCGCTGAGTATGCACCATTGCGACAGTTCGTCGTGCCGAGACACCAGGTGATGATCGGGTGTGATAAGCTCTACGTTCACATACAACGGGTGCAAGCCAGTTTTGCACACGCGGAATACTCGGGTTAAACTTGACGAGCCTAGCGTATGCAAATATGGCCTCGGAACACTGGAGACCGAAAGGTCGAGCGTGAATCATATAGTAGATATGATCAACATAGTGATGTTCACCATTGAAAACTACTCCATCTCACATGATGATCGGACATGGTTTAGTTGATTTGGATCACGTGATCATTTAGATGACTCGAGGGATGTCTATCTAAGTGGGAATTCTTAAGTAATATGATTAATTGAACTTTAATTTATGATGAACTTAGTCGTGATAGTATTTGCATAACTATGTTGTAGATCAATAGCTCGCGATGTAGCTCCCCGTTTATTTTTTTATATGTTCCTAGAGAAAAAATAAGTTGAAAATGTTAGTAGCAATGATGCGTACTAGCTCCGTGATCTGAGGATTATCCTCATTGCTGCACAGAAGTATTATGTACATGATGCACCACTAGGTGACAGACCTATTGCATGAGCAGATGCAGATGTTATGAACGTTTGCTCAGTATGATGACTATTTGACAGTTTAGTGCACCATGCTTTACGGCTTAGAACCGGGACTTCAAAAATGTTTTGAACGACATGGAGCATATGAGATGTTCCAAGAGTTGAAATTGGTATTTCATACTCATGCCCATGTCGAGAGGTATGAGACCTCTAACAATACTTTGCCTACAAGATGGAGGAGAATAGCTCAACCAGTGAGCATGTGCCCAGATTATCTGGGTACTACAATTGCTTGAATCAATTGGGAGTTAAACTTCCAGATAAGATAGTAATTGACAAAGTTCTCTAGTCACTATCACCGAGTTACTAGAACTTCGTGATGAACTATAATATGCAAGGGATAACGAAAATGATTCCCAAGCTCTTCGCGATGGTAAAATCGGCGAAGGTAGAAATCAAGAAAAGCATCAAGTGTTGATGGTTAACAAGACCACTAGTTTCAAGTAAAAGGGCAAGGGGAAGAAAGGGAACTTCAAGATAATGGCAAGCAAGTTGCCACTCCCATGAAGAAGCCCAAAGCTAGACCCAAGCTTGAAACTGAGTGCTTCTACTACAAAGGAAATAGTCACTGGAAGTGGAACTGCCCTAGATACTTGGTGGATAAGAAGGATGGAATACTGAACAAAGGTATATTGGATATACATGTTATTGATGTGTACTTTACTAGTGTATATAGCAACCCCTTGGTATTTGACTCTGTTGGAAAAGGCAGTGCCTATGAGACGCTTATGCACTAGGCAATGGTCCGACGCCTCGCAGGACCTGAGCATAAGTCTAGGCACGGCAAGCAAAAAAATCTACCCAAGTGAGAAATCATGCCATATTGCACTAGTATGCCAAACGTGTGATATTCCAATGCTTGTAGCTCGTAGTTAACTTATTTATATGCCCTGAATTAATATAATACATATAAAATAACCATAGACACACCCTGATATTATAACTATATTATCGCCTAGCCACGCCTAGGGCGCTTAAGCACCGCCTAGGCACTAGGCAAAGCCCAACCGCCTCGCTTATGCTTACCTTTTTTTCAACCTTGATACTAGTTCAGTTGATAAGAGTAGTAACTTGAAACGGGAGTTGCAAAATAAACAGAGACTAGTTAAGGGCAAGGTGATGATGTGTGTTGGAAGTGATTCCAAGTGTAGAACCTAAAATAAATGTTATTTGTGTTGGGGAATGTAGTAATTTCAAAAAAAATCCTACACACACGCAAGATCATATTGATGCATAGCAATGAGAGGGGAGAGTATAGTCCATGTACCCTCGTAGACCGTAAGCGGAAGCGTTATGACAACGCGGTTGATGTAGTCATACGTCTTGACAATCGACCAATCCTAGTACTGAACGTACGACACCTCCGCAATCTACACACGTTCAACTCGGTGACGTCCCATGAACTCATGATCCAGTAGAGCTTCGTCAGCACAACCACATGATGACGGTGATGATGAAGCTACCGGCGCAGGGATTCGCCTAAGCACTACGACGATATGACCGAGCTGGATTATGGTGGAGGGGGGCACCACACATGGCTAAGAGATCAATGATCAATTTGTGTGTCTATGGGGTGACCCCATCCCCCGTATATAAAGGAGTGGAGGAGGGGGAGCCGGCCCTCTACTATGGCGCGCCCTAGGGAGTCCTCCTCCCACCGGGAGTAGGATTCCCCCCTTCCATGTAGTAGGAGTAGGAGAGAAGGAAGGAGGGGGCGCCGCCCCTCCCCCTAGTCGAATTTGGACTAGGCCTTGGGGGGTGCACTGCCCTAGGCAGCCCCTCTCTCTCTCCCCCTAAAGCCCAATAAGGCCCATATACTCCCCGGCGAATTCCCCTAACTCTCCGGTACTCCGATAAATACCCGAACCACTCAGAACCTTTCCGAATTCCGAATATAGCCTTCCCATATATCGATATTTACGTCTAGAACATTTCGAGACTACTCGTCATGTCCCTGATCTCATCCGGGACTCCGAACAACCTTCAATGCATCAAAACACATAAACTCATAATACCGATCATCACCGAACGTTAAGCGTGCGGACCCTACGGGTTCGAGAACTATGTAGACTTGACTGAGACTCATCTCTAGTCAATAACCAATAGAGGAACCTAGATGCTCATATTGGTTCCTACATATTCTATGAAGATCTTTATCGGTCAAACCACATAACAGCATACGTTGTTCCCTTTGTCATCGGTATGTTACTTGCCCGAGATTCGATCGTTGGTATATCAATGCCTAGTTCAATCTCATTACCGACAAGTCTCTTTACTCGTTCTGTAATGCATCATCCCGTAACTAACTCATTAGTCACATTGCTTGCAAGGCTTATATTGATGTGCATTACCGAGAGGGCCCAGAGATACCTCTCCAACAATCGAAGTGACAAATCCTAATATCGATCTATGCCAACTCAACAAACACCATCGGAGATACCTGTAGAGCACCTTTAGAATCACCCAGTTATGTTGTGACGTTTGGTAGCACACAAAGTGTTCCTCCGGTATCCGGCAGTTGCATGATCTCATAGTCATAGGAACATGTATAAGTTATGGAGAAAGCAATAGCAACAAACTAAATGATCATCGTGCTAAGCTAACGGAATGGGTCAAGTCAATCACATCATTCTCTAATGATGTGATCCCGTTAATCAAATGACAACTCATGTCTATGGCTAGAAAACTTAACCATCTTTGATTCAACGAGCTAGTCAAGTAGAGGCATACTAGTGACACTCTGTTTGTCTATGTATTCACACATGTACTAGGTTTCCGGTTAATACAATTCTAGCATGAATAATAAACATTTATCATGATATAAGGAAATAAATAATAACTTTATTATTGCCTATAGGGCATATTTCCTTCAATTTGGTGTTTGCGATGAGCATGAATATAATTGGATCATGTTTATTGCAATACGGTTATTCATTTAAGTCAAAGAATAATCGTTGTTCTATTTACATGAATAAAACCTTCTATGGTCATACACTCAATATAAATGGTTTATTGAATCTCGATCATAGTGATACACATATTCATAATATTGAATCCAGAAGATGCAAAGTTAATAATGATAATGCAACTTATTTGTGGCACTGCCATTTAGGTCATATTGGTGTAAAGCGCATGAAGAAACTCCATGCTAATGGGCTTTTGGAATCACTTGATGCTTGCGAACCATGCCTCATGGGCAAGATGACTAAGACTCTGTTCTCTGGAACAATGGAGCGAGCAACTGACTTATTGGAAATAATACATACTGATGTATGCGGTTCGATGAGTGTTGAAGCTCGCGGTGGGTATCGTTATTTTCTGACCTTCAGAGATGATTTGAGAAGATATGGGTATATCTACTTGATGAAACATAAGTCTGAAACATTTGAAGTGGAAAATCATCATAACAAGAAAATAATGTTTCTACGATCTGATCGCGGAGATGAATATTTGAGTTACGAGTTTGTTCTTCAACTAAAACAATGTGGAATAGTTTCACAAATTCATGCCACGTGGAACACCACAGCATAATGGTGTGTCCGAACGTCATAACCGTACTTTATTTGATATAGTGCAATCTATGATGTCTCCTACCGATTTACCACTATCGTTTTAGGGTTATGCATTAGAGACAGCTGCATTCACGTTAAATAGGGCACCATCTAAATCTGTTGAGATGACACCGTATGAACTATGGTTTGGCAAGAAACCAAAGATGTTGTTTCTTAAAGTTTGGGGTTGCGATGCTTATGTGAAAAAGTTTCAAACTGATAAGCTTGAACCCAAATCGGAGTAGTGCGTCTTCATAGGATACCCAAAAGAAACTGTTGGGTACACCTTCTATCAAAGATCCGAAGGCAAGATATTCTGTTGCTAAGAATGGATCCTTTCTAGAGAAGGAGTTCCTCTCGAAAGAAGTGAGAGGGAGGAAAGTAGAACTTCATGAGGTAATTGTACCTTCTCCCGAATTGGAAAGTAGTTCATCACGGAAATCAGTTCCAGTGATTCCTACACCAATTAGTGAGGAAGCTAATGATGATGATCATGAAACTTCAGATCAAGTTACTATCGAAACTCGTAGGTCAACTAGAGTATTGTCCACACCAGAGTGGTACGGTAATCCTGTTCTGGAAGTCAAGTTACTAGGCCATGACAAACCTACGAACTATGAGGAAGTGATGATGAGCCCAGATTCCGCAAAATGGCTTGAGGCCATGAAATCTGAGATGGGATCCATGTCTGAGAACAAAGTATGGACTTTGATTGACTTGCCCGATGATCGGTGAGTCATTGAGAATAAATGGATCTTCAAGAGGAAGACGGACGCTGACAGTAGTGTTACTATCTACAAAGCTCGAATTGTCACAAAATGTTTTCGACAAGTTCAAGGTGTTGACTACAATGAGATTCACTCATATCGATGCTTAAAAGTCTGTCCGAATCATGTTAGCAGTTGCCGCATTTTATGAAATCTGGCAAATGGATGTCAAAACTGCATTCCTTAATGGATTTCTTAAAGAAGAGTTGTATATGATGCAACCAGAAGGTTTTGTCGATCCTAAAGTTGCTAACAAGGTAAGCAAGCTCCAGCGATCCATCTATGGACTGGTGCAAGCATCTCGGAGTTGGAATATATGCTTTGATAAAGTGATCAAAGCATATGGTTTTATACAGACTTGCGGTGAAGCCTATATTTAAAGTGAGTGGGAGCACTACAACATTTCTGATAAGTATATGTGAATGACATATTGTTGATCCGAAATAATGTAGAATTTTCTGGAAAACATAAAGGAGCATTTGAAAGGAATTTTTCAAAGAAAGACCTCGGTGAAGCTACTTACATATTGAGCATCAAGATCAATAGAGATAGATCAAAACGCTTGATATATTTTTCAATGAGTACATACCTTGACAAGTTTTTGAAGTAGTTCAAAATGGAACAGTCAAAGAAAGAGTTCTTGTCTGTGTTGCAAGGTGTGAAGTTGAGTAAGACTCAAATCCTGACCACGGCAGTAGATAGAGAGAGAATGAAAGTCATTCCCTATGCCTCAGCCATAGGTTCTATAAAGTATGCCATGTTGTGTGCCAGACTGCAGCGACCCGGCCTCAAACGTTCAAGCCTCTGTGTATCCGTGCCATCCCTGGATCGGTATGCTGGCACACACAGTACATCAATGTATATATCAAAGTGCAATCACATGTATAAATTACGTAAGACAAATATATATACCTCTTAAGTCTCAGCGGAAACAAACATAAGGGTGTGGAGTCCCATCAACACCAACAGCAAGTTGAGTGTAGACCGTAACCCTACAACGTAACTCTTACTCGTCGTAGAAATTCCTGCAACATAAGACGTTGCAGCCCTGTAGGTCAGTACATTGAATGTACTGGCAATTAACATCATAAGAATAATGAACCTATTGTACATGCAATTTGGCTGGTGGAAAGCTCTAAGTTTAGTTTTTGCATAAAGCTAGTTTTTCCCTAGAATAAAAGATATTATTCTACCACTACTGTATAGCATAGGATGAGTTGGCATACCCAACTCAACCCATTCCCAAAGTTTCATTTAAAACCCAACTGTTTAATTAAGAGTGATGAGATCTCCTAGCATTTCCACTACTAGATGCTCAAGTTGTCCGTAACCGGGGACACGACTAATCGATTAGGTTTTAACACTCTGCAGAGGTTTGCGCACTTTTCCCCACAAGACTCGATTGCCTCCCTTGAAGTTCTCGCACTGCCTGGCGTTTGAGAACAGGATGACCGAGACATAGTGAGGGAGTCCTAGATGAGGGGGTCTCCGGACAGCCAGACTATATCCTTTGGCCGGACTGTTGGACTATGAAGACACAAGATTGAAGACTTCGTCCCGTGTCCAGATGGGACTCTACTTGGCGTGGAAGGCAAGCTAGGCAATACGGATATGTATATCTCCTCTTTTGTAACCGACCTTGTGTAACACTAGCCCCCTCCGGTGTCTATATAAACCGGAGGGTTTTAGTCCGTGGGACAACATACAGTCATACCATAGGCTAGCTTCAAGGGTTTAGCCTCTCCGATCTCGTGGTAGATCAACTCTTGTACTACTCATATTATCAAGAATAATCAAGCAGGACGTAGGGTTTTACCTCCATCAAGAGGGCCCGAACCTTGGTAAAACATCGTGTCCCCTGCTTCATGTTACCATCCGCCTTAGACGCACAGTTCGGGACCCCTTACCTGAGATCCGCCGGTTTTGACATCGACATTGGTGCTTTCATTGACAGTTCCTCCATGACGTCGCCATTAGGCTTGATCGCTCCTTCAATCATCAGTAGCGATGCAGTCCAGGGTGAGACTTTTCTCCCCGGATAGATCTTTATATTCGGCGGCTTCGCACTATGGGCCAACTCGCTCGACCATCTGGAGCAGATCGAAAGTTACACCCCTGGCCACCAGGTCAGGTTTGGAAGCTTAAACTACACGGCCGATATCCGTGGAGACTTGATCTTCGACGAATTCGAGCCCCTGCCGAGTGCGCCACACAGACTCGATGAGCATGATTTAGCTCTACCATCGCACAGTGTTCAGGAGATCGCACCGGCAACCGCTTCGACCCTCAATTTGGAGACAATCGCGCCATCCATGGACGGGTGGATAGACCCCGCCACGGAGGCCGTAGTCTCAGCGGCGATCGAGCCGAGGATCGACCTTACCCTTCACGGGAGCCGTGACGCCGAACTACCGGATTCTTCCCCGGCCATGGACTCCGAACTGCCTGCGCCCGTGCCTATCGAATCCGACTGGGCGCCGATCATGGAGTTTACCTCCGCGGATATCTTTCAGCACTCGCCCTTCGGCGACATACTAAACTCATTATGGTCTCTGTCCTTGTCAGGCGAGTCCTAGCCGAACTATGTCCGGCGGGATTGGGATGCGGATGACGAAGAAATTTGCCCCCACCCACCACCTATTTAGTAGCCACTATCTACGATTTAACCGACTTGCTTGACTTCGACTCCGAAGACATCGACGGTATGGACGACGATGCAGGAGACGAACAGGAACCACTGCCCACAGGGCACTGGACTCCCACTTCATCACATGACGTATACATGGTGGACACACCCAAAGAAAACGACGACGAGGAACGGAAGGACGCATCGAAGGGTTGTTCCCTCGAGAAGAAGTCAAAGCGGTGGCGTAAGCGCCGCTTGAAATCCTGCCTCGGCAAAAACAACGAACACATAGACACATCGTTAGAGCAGGGTGAACCATTACCTGACCACGGCAGCACGGAGAATCAAACCGAACAACCCAACCCCGTCGAAGATAACAGTCCGGACGACATTACACTAGACAGGAACCCGGGGCAACAGAATGCCCATCAAAGGCTGGTTGCCACTGCGAGGAGTTTGAAAAAGCAGAAGCAAAGGCTCAGGGCTGCACAAGACACACTCAAAATAAGATGGAGTGAAGTACTCAACACTGCAGTGAAGTACAGCCGTAATCGCCACACCAAGAGCTACCCTAAGCAAAAATTGCTACCTGAATTCGACAAGGAGGCCTTAGATCCCCCGCAATTAGAAAACAAAATGGCCATCCGGTCAGATAGACAACCTCGTGGCCAATATAGAGCGGCAAACGACGCCGCACATAAGCCAGTACGTGATCCACGCGAGGGCTCACATCAAAAGGACGGCGCAACTAGATCCATCTACGGACCACGCAAGCGCGGTCCAGTATGCAATACAGCACAACAAACATCCGAACACCACGGTACACCCAAATACAGCGGTGCCGCACACCCTCTATGTTTCACCGATGAGGTACTGGACCATGAATTTCCAGAGGGATTCAAACCCGTAAACATAGAGGCGTACGACGGAACAACAGACCCTGGGGTCTGGATTGAGGACTATATCCTCCATATCCACATGGCTCTTGGAGACGATCTCCACGCCATCAAGTACTTACCCCTCAAGCTCAAAGGGCCAGCTCGGCACTGGCTTAAAAGCCTCCCTGGAAACTCCATTGGAAGCTGGGAAGAGCTCGAAGACGCTTTTCGGGCAAATTTTCAAGGGACTTATGTCTGACCATCGGATGCAGACGATTTGACTCATATAACTCAACAGCCCGGAGAGTCAGCCCGAAAGCTTTGGAACAGGTTTCTTACTAAAAAGAACCAAATAGTCGACTGTCCAGACGCTGAAGCCTTAGCAGCTTTCAAGCACAGCGTTCAATACGAATGGCTTGCCAGACACCTCGGCCAAGAAAACCCGAGAACAATGGCAGCATTAACAAGCCTCATGACCCACTTTTGCGCGGGCGAGGACAGCTGGTTACCCGATGCAGCACCAGTGACCCAAGTACATCCGAAGTCAGGAATGGAAACGGGAAATCACAATGCAGCAAATTAAGCGCCGGAATAAAGAAGACGGTCCGAAGAGCACGGCGGTAAACGCCGGATTCAGAAGCTCTCGGCCAGGTCAGCAAAAGCCGCCCTCAAAAGGCAACAGAGACGAACTGCCCAGCCTAAAAAAATTCTGGACCAAATAAGTCAGATCCATAGCACCCCCGGTAAACCTGCAAATCATACCCACAGAGAATGTTGGGTCTTCAAGCAGTCTGGCAAGCTCAACGCCGAACATAAGGGGCAGGATACACCAAGCGAAGACAAGGACGATTCTCGCAAGAAAAGCACTGGGGAACAGAAGAAATTCCCACCAGAAGTCAAAACAGTAAACGTGTTACACGTGATAAAGGGGAGAAACAAAGCGGCACTCCTAGAGAAATATGCCCCATGACCTATCACCGCGGAGTTCTGCCACTAGTCGTCTCAGCTGATCACCTTCGACCATCGGGATTACTCGGCAAGTATGCGGCGTGCAGGATGGGCTGCCTTGGTATTAGATCCAATAATTGACGGATACCACTTCACATGAGTCCTGATGGACGGAGGCAACAGTCTAAACCTGATATATCAGGACACATTCTGCAAAATGGTGATAGACTCAACAAAAATTTGCCGCAGCAATACTACCTTTAAAGGAGTAACTCCAGGCCCAGAGGCTCATTGCACGGGCTCCCTGCTACTAGAGGTTATATTCGGCTTCCCCGATAACTTCCGTAGAGAAAATTTAACCTTCCACATCGCTTTAACGTAGTACCGCATTACGCTTCCCTCATACTTAAGATGCCCGGTCCACGTGGCATCATTACAGTAAATGTAAATATTGAGTGCTCCTTGCGCACCGAAGATAGTGCGGCTGCCGTGGTAGCCGCACACTAAACGGCCTCACCAACTAAAGCATTTGACAGGTCGTTAAGACCATGGACGCGGTTAGACGAGTCCGGCGCAGCTGTATGTAATCAATACAGGTTTGATGGCCACACCCCTATTACAATACAAGGGGCTCAACACACGCAAACAAGTGGCAATGAGGCTCAATTTTACTCATCTTGAATTGTACATGGTTTCTTTAGTATAACCTACCTTTTCGCACGACAACTTTTAAACTAAGTTCCTCTCTTTTACAGATGACCATCGTGCTACACCCGTCCAGGATACGGCACAATGGAGACACAGGCGCAGACATGCAGTAGGGACCCATTCCAAGGATTCTTTTTAGATTAAGACTCTGCGTAAACCTTTTTTACTGTCTCTTGTTGATACACATCCCTCGGATTCTCAGTACAATTGAGAAGGATGCTGACGTCTTGGCATGTGGCCACGTCAGAATAATGCACGTAACTGGACACCAGGGGCTTATTGCAGAGGGCACTGCTTAGGCCCGGTTTACACCATAAAGACCGAATACCTTAGGGAGTGTTCGGCGTCGCGAGTTTGGCCTTATATGCATCAGCTCCGAATCATGTCTTTGGTCAAATGTTGGGTTTTCACGGCTCCTATGTTTTGCTGCCTTACGTTCCGCTCTATCAGCTAAGGCGGCATTTGGAGAACTACTGCGATTGTGCCCTGGTTCATTCGGACGAGCACCTCAGTAGAGAAAGCCGAAAACTGACTGTCATGATATAGCGTGAGACTGGTCAACCACTCGATGACCTATCGTAATCTTAGGGATTCCTCCGCCTCAATGAAGGGCCGTTTCCCGGCCAGGCACGACGCACCCCGAGTTCAGATGAGTGCGGAGCCACCAGGGGCTATATAGTAGCCCCACTGTCAAACTCCTCTGGCTAAGTGAAAGTGTTAAAGCATTATAGTCTGGTTGCCTAGTTCACTGCGCTATCACCTCCTTAATGGACCAAGACATTGGATCAAGTGTGAACACGCGTCTTGTGGGAACACTCCCGCATTATATGCGTGGGGGCTAAAGCCGACGACTGCAATCTTTCAGGTTATATACATATATACATAAACGGCCGCATAGGAGGCATCATAATACTTTCGGGCAAAAGTATAAATATAGCCTTGATAAATTTAATAAAACATTGTTTTTACAATGGGAATACATGTCATTCAAACATAATATTCTTCGAGCACCGGGCCTCTATCGAACGGGCGCCTTCAAGAACTTCTTCAAAATAGTGCTCGGCAGCCACTCGGCCTATGGCCGAACCCTGCGCCGCAACAGTGGTAGCATCCATCTCCGCCCAGTATGTTTTGACACAGGCAAGGGCCATCCGCGAGCCTTCTATGCATGCTGACCTCTTCATCGCATTAATGCGCGGCACCGCACCAAGGAACTGTTGCACGAAGCTAAAATAGGTGTTCGACTTTGGCCTTTCCGGCCACAGATGAACCACAACAGACCTCATGGCGAGTCCGGACAATCTATTCAGCTCGGCCCATTCGGCAAGCTGATCAGTCAATGGAAGCGGATGCTCTGGAACATTAAATTGCGACCAGAATAGCTTGTCCACTTCATGATCTGTTTGATCTCGAATGCATTCGGCCGCATCGACATCACTCGCCGCCAAGTCCAGATATGCGCCTGCCGAACTCCACAGCCGATCCAAAGGGGCATACCGAGGATCTCCAAACTTCCTCCGCAGCATAAAGGGCTTCCCAGCCACAATATCCCCGGCTTCACGCAGTTCCTCCTTCTTTGCTCTCATTGCAGAGCAGGTGTCTTTGGTCGCCATTGTGGCCTTTTCCAGGTCCGTCGCCTTTGCCTGGTTTTCTTCTTCAAGAAGCCGGCAGCGGTCGGCAGTATCTTTTAACTTTACAGTCGTCTTCGCAATGTTTTCTTTGCTCTCACTATGCGCGGCCTTCTCGGCTCTTAACTCTTCGGCAGACTTTAAAGCGGCCGCATTACTACTCCTTGCTTGCTCCTTGGCTTGGGCAAGCTCCGCCCGAAGGGTCTCCACGGTGGCAGCTCCATCTGCAGTCACAACATATTAAAGATACTGGCATCACGCCGCTCTTACTATGTGACATTCACCAGAAAACATCACTTACCCTGTGCCTCGTCAAGCCGCTTGTTAACAAGCTCGATGTCGGCATCCGCCGCATCCAGTTGCCGCTTTAGTTCGGTAATCTCATCAGTCCGGCTAGCCCCCAGAGCTTCAACCACCTGCACATAAAGGTGGTCTGGTTATTACCTGGGACTACGATCCTCTGTTTACCGCCGTTCTCAATGACAACCAGAGTTTCAGGGGCTACTATCTACAAAGCGCACACCTAAAAATGTGCGGTACTATCACAAATGTATATCATTTCACGTACCTCAAAACCCGTCAGTAGACTCATAAAGGCTTCATGAAACCCGCTTTCGGCGAACGAAATCCTTTCAATCACCGTACCCATCAATGTACGGTGCTCTTCTGAGATAGTCGCTCGCTCTAACAGATCCTTCAGTACGCTCGACCGCATAGCAAATGGTGTCGGACTCTTTTGATTGCTCTCTTCAAAAGCCGGATATTGCGGACTTCGGGTGGCCATAGGATTACCTTCTGGACTTGCCGGATCAGGAGAAACCCTCCGTGATGACACTTCAAGGTCGCCCGCTTCTTGAGCTAGGGAGTTCGGGGGATGCGTTTCGCTCTCCATCATCTCCGGAAGAAGATCTCCCGAAGACGAGCTCTACTGAGAAGGGCTAAGATCCGAACTGCAAGATAAATGCTTCGGTTATTTTCCTTAGAGGTAAGGTAGTATATCTTCACTATTAAGTGCTTTTTGATAACTTACAGCTCGTTAGAGGGCTGATCCCCGCACGGACATTGTGCGGCAAGAGCACCCTCCAAGGCAGGACCCTCTGGTAGAGATTTCTTCTCCCGTTTGGAAACCTTGGTTTCAGGATCTTCAGGGGTAGTCCTCTTCTTTCCCCGGGGTGAGAGAACGTCATATTCTTCCCCTTGGTTATCCTCCCTCACGGAGGCGCTCATTCCCTCGGTTGGAATAGGAAGCGGTGGAGGCCCGCTTTCGCCCTCTTTATTCCCCCATTCATCTTCCTTTGAGGGCACCGGGCGAGGTGCTGGCTCGAGCATCTTTTCCAGCACCGGATTGTCCAAGCCTTCAGGAAGGGGGCTGAACACCGGATCATCTTCGCTTTTGTTATCCAGTCCTGGTCAAAGAGCGATTCTTTAGAATGATGTCATGATAAATAAAAAGATGGTGTGTTCGGCTAGGAGATTACTTACTTGGGCCCGGTGCGGTTGCTACTCAGGCCCACATCCTCGGTAGTGTCCGGACACTCTATTTGGGGTACGAAGAATGATTTGTACATCTCCTCGTGCGTTAGGCCAAGGAAATTCTGAATAGTGCGTGGTCCTTCTGGATTGAATTCCCGCATGAGGAGGGGCCGGCATTTGCAAGGCTGGACTCGACGAACCAGCATAACTTGCATTACCATAACCAGACTGAAATCTCCCTCGAAGAGATATCGGATGCGGCTCTACAGCATAGGCACGTCCTTGGCTGGACCACAGCTCAGCCCCCTGCTAATCCATGTCATTAGTTGTGGTGGAGGGCCCGAGCGAAAAGTGGGGGCAGCTACCCACTTGGCACTTCGGGGAGCTGTGACATAAAACCACTCTCGTTGCCACAATCCGGACACCTCTGGAAAGGAACCCTTCGGCCATGGAGCGCCAGCAATTTTGCTTATTAGAGCACCTTCACATGCTGCATGCTGCCCTTCGACCATCTTCGGCTTCACATCAAATGTCTTGAGCCACAAGCTGAAGTGAGGGGTAATGCAGAGGAAGGCCTCACAAACGACAATGAATGACAAGATGTGAAGGAGGGAATCCGGGGCTAGATCGTGAAAATCCAGCCCGTAATAGAACATGAGACCCCTAACAAAGGAATCCAGGGTGAGGCCTAGTCCTCGGAGGAAGTGGGAGATGAACACGACGCTCTTGTTGAGTTCGGGAGTAGGGATGACTTGCCATCGGGTCGGCAGCCTATGCAAAATTTCGGCGGTCAGGTATCTGGCCTCCCTCAACTTCTTGATGTCCTCCTCCGTCACGGCATCCACCAGCCCTGAAGGCTGGATCCGGACATGATTGAAGGTCCGAAGCTCCTGACCTGGGCTTTGGGTGTTAGAACTCAAGGCGGGGGAAGGATTCGATTGAGCACGGGAAGGAAAAAAGTAAAAGCCTCGTCCCTTTATAAAGAGGGTGAATATCAAGTGTCCTCCTCGTGGACGTTTGGGACGTGCCTAAAATCTAGGAGTCCTAGGCACGGTTGGGTTACCAATGTTCGTATTGATGAGAATCCCGTAATAAGGAGAACACAATCTCTGCTTTGAGAAGACTTGTCAGGAAACTGCCTCGCGTTATGTGTGGGGTTGGTTAAAGAAAAATGGTTCGAATAATTACCGGGCCATGGCATGATGTCATGCTGCCGAAACGTGTCAGCAAATTAGATTTGTTGAAATACTATTCTCTCTACGGTGGTATGTGGAACTTATTTTTCAGGGTCGGACACTATCCTTGTATTCAAACTTCTCTATGGTGTATTCGGAGGAGGAACCCGCCTTGCAATGCTGAAGACAACACTGCGCACCGGACTCATCGTCATTGAAGCCTTGTTCAGGGGCTACTGAGGGAGTCCTGGATGAGGGGGTCTCTGGACAGCCGGACTATATCCTTTGGCCGGACTGTTGGACTATGAAGACACAAGATTGAAGACTTCGTCCCGTGTCCGGATGGGACTCTACTTGGCGTGGAAGGCAAGCTAGGCAATATGGATATGTATATCTCCTCCTTTGTAACCGACCTTGTGTAACCCTAGCCCCCTCCAGTGTCTATATAAACTGGAGGGTTTTAGTCCGTAGGACAACATACAGTCATACCATAGGCTAGCTTCTAGGGTTTAGCCTCTCCGATCTCGTGGTGGATCAACTCTTGTACTACTCATATTATCAAGAATAATCAAGCAGGACGTAGGGTTTTACCTCCATCAAGAGGGCCCGAACCTGGGTAAAACATTGTGTCACCTGCCTCATGTTACCATCCGCCTTAGACGCACAGTTCGGGACCCCCTACCCGAGATCCGCCGGTTTTGACACCAACACATAGTCTTTCAAAAATGTTCCCCTTAACCCACAGATAGGTTGGTACACCTACATCATTCTACATCTGCTAGCCCATCCCGAAAGGGGTCACACTAACTACTCAACTAAGCTAGAGTCCATATTGGCTTGTGGTTGCACACATAAGCTTCTAGACATGAGAATACGATTGATCTCTTTGAGCCTGGGCGGAGGGTCCACTAGTGGTGCACCACCATGGATGTCCCATGCGTGCCCCACTATACTTCTTCACCATTCCAACAAGTTTCTGCCCAGGTAGTTCATTAACTATATTAGGTCCTATTTACTACATTGTCACTCAAACTTTACAATGATCACTCCCCAATCCACGTCTACTTAGTGTAGCAACATAATGTAAAACGATGGCGACAATGTTATACGGTTCAGACCTACCTCAATGAACTACTGGGTGAAAAGCATATCCATCTGGCAACAATAAATCCTACCTCAAAGGACTACTGCATAATAAAAACATAGGTAATTGAAGGAATGGTCATATGTGAACTTGCCTCATAATAGTTGATGAAGATAATATCGCTCTCAGAAATTTACTTAATGGAACTATTCATCACTCTCCGATGAAAATATATAAAGTCAAACATTGCACTCACATAAGCAATCATTTGAGAGAACCAAGAAGAACATGCAAAGCAAAAAGTCTTGGAAAAACCAAATGAACATTCAACACACTTAACTAGCATGGAAATATCCTAAGTGCAAAACAACATGTGACATAGGGTGCAAAGATGTGATGTGTACTAAAGTGCATACATGGCATAATAGTAAAACTATCATAGGCAGGCCATTTTTGTGTGGAAAATGTGTGACAATGGTCCAAGTGGTAGGGTTTGGCTACGGTGACATGGTGCAAAAAGAATCGCATCAATCGGAGCTATGGTTTAGGAGATATGTCTAGTTGAAGTTTGAATTCAAACCTGAATAAATTCAAATTTAAAATTGGCCAAAAGTTTTCAAAGTTGGTTCTGTGGATAAAGCTATTGAGACGAACATTTTGCCGCTGGCTTCATCGAATTTGGAGTTACGGTTAAAAAGATACAACCATTCGAAGTTCAGGGACTAATCTGAAAACTCAGGGACTTGACTATGAAAGTTTTATTCGCGACCAGGTCCCTGGCCATGTGGCGGCTCATGGTTGGCCGAGGAGCGTTCGCTGCAGAAGCTATGCGGCAAACATCCGTAACTTAAGCAAAACAGCGGCGACGGCTAGAAAAATAATTAAACCGGAGATCAGTTTGACTAAACTGAACGGTTTACTAAAACCCGCGGTTAACCGATCTAATTAAAATATAAAAAACCTAAACTAAGTGAACGGGGCAGTAGCTCACGGTGGCAACGATGACGAACAGGAGACGACGGCGTGGGCGTTGGGCGGTGGATGGGGCGGCGTCTCCGGCGCTCCTTGGCGATGGGGAAGGAGGCGTCGGGGTCCGGCGCGGCGTGGGCAATCCGGTGGTGGAGGCGGCGAACCTCGGGGTGGCCGGGACGGGCGAGGCAAGGGCGGTGGCTCCGTGCTCCGGTGAGGACGCAGGTCGTCGGGGCAGCGTCATCGGCGGTCCTAGGGGCACAAGAAGATGTCAGCAGGATGCGCACAGACTCGGGCAGTATCTTGGTGAAGAAGAACGTGGTCGAGGCGGCCTTACGGATGACGGTAAACTCCGGCGACGGAGCTTCGGCCGGCGAGATCCACACGGCGATAACAAGCGGTGCGAGGGGCGAGGGGGTGTGCGAGTTGACTGAATGGAGAGAGGAGGTCGAGGGCTCTTTATAGGCGAGCTTAGGGCGTCGGGGAGCAGTGGGATAAGCCTCATCCCGAGAGCTTAGCCCGGCGGTTGCGGTGTGCGCGCACGGTGCTGCGTGTTTATCCGAGCGGGAGGTTAGGGACGATGGGCGGGCTCCATGCGTCAGTGGCAGCAGCAGGTAGCGAGCGAAGTGAGGAGCGGGCGTCTTGTGCGTGCGACGCTAGGACCCTGGCCTCCTGACGCTTGCGTGGGCTGGCTGCCCTAGCGCTACAGCTGGGCCTTGGCCTCTTCGGCCTGTGGCTGGGCCGATGGGCTCGCACGCGCGTGCGTTTTAGAAAAACAGAAAGAAAACTCCAACATAAGTAAATTAAATAAAAAATATAAATAGGCATATCATATACCAAAATGTTCAGAAAAATACCCCGAATAAGATGAACTATTTTTCAAGTTCAACTAAATTCCATAAAAAATCATAAAAGTCAAACAGTGCTACTATTGCATTTAAAATCAATAAAAATCATTTTTTAAATAGCAAAATAATTTCAAATTTATTTTCTCCTAATTTTCTATTGAAGGGAATCATTTTACCCTTATTTCCATTTATTTATTTTTAGGAGAAATTTTTTTGAATAGAAACTCAAATAACTCCCAATTGGATTTGAATTTGGAATTTCAAACAACTTTAAATGGAAAATGAGTTTCAAATAACTTCAAAGTGTCTTCCAATTTATTTCTTTGAAACTTCCAACTCTCTTTCTTTAAATATGAAGAAGTCATTTTATCTTCCCTCATGAACTCATTGAGTTGCTTAAAGTTTCTGAATTTAAAAATATTTCAAATGGAAATTCAAATCATTTTCGAACCCCTTTCCATTTCTTTAAATGGAAGAAGTCATATTATCTTCACTCTAGGGTTTTGTAATGAAATGAATTTTGAACTCAAGGAGATCAAAATGCAAGATGAAAAGTTTTGGGAAAGTCCTTTTATTCCCTCTCATTCAACTTTCAAAAAGTTTTCAATTTCCAATCATTTTCACACAATCAATCACAAAAAAAATCAAACAAACAATCATAATAATTTATTTAATATAACATTCCAAAATTTAGAATTTTCGGATGTTACAAACTACCACCCTTAAAATGAATCGCGTCCTCGAGATTTGAAGAGGCTAGAAAGAAGGTTAGGTTTGGGGTCTCCTTGAAAATCCATTCACCAACATAAGGTATGGAGTGCTACCACCCTTAGAAGCATGGTCACGGTTCCAATAAAACTCATGTACTCCATCCTTTGCATTGACGGTGTCGCTCTTCTCATATTCTCCAAGATAACTCCTTCAGTTTTGCTCTGCTGGTAAGGGCATGGTCTTTTCCTCAAAATCAGGAGTCCTTGCATCAAAATAAGATCCTTCTGAGACTTGTCAGGTCTGGCGCCAATGCTAAACAACTATAGAAAAGCTCATGGTGGTCGACAATTTTTGGTTTCTCCTGCAGGAAATGGGTCTGGGCTGAACCTCACCGCATAACCTATGATTGACAATAGGTGCATGTACAGGGTTTCCATCGTCCTGCCATTCTAAGGTTTTTGGCTTATCGCGTCGACGCTCTTCTAGGGTTTCAAGGCTCTCTGATTTTCTATCAACATATGATAGCTCATGATAGAAGCACTACAAAAAAAGACACATCCGTGACATTTTGGGCCGAACGAAAAAAATTTATGTCATACATATGACACTTCTATGACGATAATTGTGACAAAACCCGGTATCATCATAGATGTGGTGGGCTCCTACTTCTATGACAAAAAATCATGACAGAAAATGGGCTTTTCGTCCTGGGCGGGCCGGAGACGCAGCTGCATGACATTCTTTGGGCTGTCCATGCCGGAAAAAAACATGGTAGAAGCGAGGGCGAGGAAAATTTTGGGGAGTTCCCGGTTACGGTGGGAGGTCGGGGGCCGAGCGATGCATGTTTCTCTCGTACACGTACGCGCGTGTGTGCGAGGCGTTGGGCTCTAACTGAACCCGGGCGATTGCACTGCAGGCTACGCGTTACTGAACCCGAGCGATCGATCGATGGCTGTTAACTGAACCCGATCAAGCGATTCCTTCGCTACTGCTGCTAACTAAAGCCGATCGATGCTGCCTCTAGGATGAACAGTGAGCGTTGCGGAGGGGGGGGTCGGATGAACAGTGAGCGGTGGCATTGCCTCTGGATGAACAGGACCCCGTGGTGTGGTGGAGAGCTGGATGAACAGTAGATGGTGGAGGGGTGGTTGAACAGGACCCCGTGGTGTGGAGGGCTGGATGAAGAGTAGACGGTGGAGGGGGGCCCGTGGAGAGGTGGTTGAATAGTAGCCGGTGGAGTAGCGCGCGGTGGAGGCTGGATGAACATGAGCCCGTGGAGGCTGGAGGAGGTCGACGGTGGAGATGAACAGTATCCTGTGGAGTTCCGTTTTGCGGTATGCCACACCACACCCGTTGAACAGGACCCCCGTTTCGACTGTAGGAGGTCCGTTTCGTCCGTTTTGCGGTACGCCACACCCCTCCCGATCAACAGGACCCCCGTTTCGACCGTAGGAGGTTCGTTTCCTCCGTTTTGCGGTACACCACACCCCTCCCGATCAACAGGACCCCCGTTTCGACCGTAGGAGGTCCGTTTCCTTCGTTTTGCGGTACGCCAAACCCCTCCCGATCAACAGGACCCCGTTCTGAACATAGGAGGTCCGTTTCCTCCGTTGTGCGGTACGCCAGGCCTCGTTTCCATCGTCTGTTCTGTCCAAGCCCTCCGGTGAAAACAACCACGCATTCCGTTCTGACCCATCCGGTTGGCTCCCACGCGTTTCGTTGCCTCCCGATGAACACGACGCATTCTGTTGCCTCCAAATGAACACGACGCATTCCGTTGCCTCCCCATGAACACGACGACGACGCTGTTTCTCCGTTCCGACCCAGCCATGTACACGAGCCCTGGCCGTACATATGCGCGAGTAGGCGTTCGAGACCCCGCCCGTATGTACACATACATGGCCGTATTTTCTTTTTGCACCCTAGCCGCTGTACATACGTGTACATGCTACGTGCGCGCCTCTACTATGACATGTACGCGCCTCTACTACGACAGGTGCACGCCTCTACATCCACCAGTATATATGTACGTACACGTTCGCGACCAGAATGACAACGCTACGTACGCTTCGACCAGGTGGGTCCCGACTGTCAGGCACTTCCTTGCCTGCGAAGATGTAGCTGGTGGGTCCCAGCAGTCAGGGGGGCGAATTGTTTTTTTTCAGACGCACTTCCTTGCGTGCGAAGATGTAGCTGGTCGGTCCCAGCAGTCCGGGGCAAACGTTTTTTTCGCGAAATACGGTGGCCCGTCCGGTGGGTCCCCGTTGTTAGGTGGAGGAAAAATTATTTTGCACGTAATAAGGAGGCACTTCCTTGCTGCGGCCGTGGACCCAGCTGTCTGCCTCTCCATGTACATTCCACGTCCGATGGAAGCCGTTCCTTGACTACGTTGACCACGCCGCATCGAGAGCACCAGGGGGTGGACGACGGCAAGGCCTAGGAAGGGGATGACGCGGAGCCGGGGAAGACGCGGTAGTGGATGCCCACGCATAGAGGAGTACGAGGGTTCACTGGTTCGCTGCGGTGTGAGGCTGCCGTCGCCGCAAAATAACAGGGGGTGTCGGTCGTTGACCACGTTGACCAGGCCGCACCGAGAGCACCAGGGCGGTGGACGATGACAAGGCCTAGGAAGGGAATGACATGGAGCCAGGGAAGACTCGGCGGTTGTTTCCCACGCGGAGGGGAGTACGACTGTACGAGGGTTTACTGGTTCGTCTCCCGTCGCCGGAGAATAACATCAGGTGTGGGTGAGTAGAGGGATGGCTAGGCCAGCGATGGGAGTACGGTGGGATGGTGAGGCCTTCATGGCAGCACAGCCGGCCGCGGGGAGGAGGGAGCAGGCAGTCCCGTCGGCGCTTGTTTGAGCGGCTGGAGCAGGAAGAGCATAGATTGAAGAAGCACGACGGTCGTTCGATGGACATCCAATAGTCACTACTTGTGCGTCAACCTTTTTTAGGAAAGCCTCAAATCTGTGGAAAACAACACATAGCCCATCTGCCATTATTTCTAATAATTTACAGTCCATTTGCTAATTCTTAAGGTTTTTTGGAGCCCATATTCTTTTTGTTAGCATTACAGCCCATATTGTGGCCAAGGTTAAAAAATTATACAAAACTTTGCATATTTCGGTGCGGTCCGAACTATTTTTAATCCCGAAATTTCGACTCACATTCATACTAATTTTACAAATAAATGTATATCAATATAAAATCCAACAAATTCTCCACGCATAAAAATTAATGTAATTTAAAATCTCGAAATGAAAAAAGAGATATTTGAAACTAATTGCCGGTTTGATGTGTTTTAAAAATGTACAACCCATTTCTCATTACTGATGGGCCATTTTCTCAGCCAGCCGAATGAAAGCTCTCCTCATCTTGAAAGATTTGCAGCCCAACAGGCCTGACAAAGCGACTTACTTGGCAAATCACAAAAAAAACTGGGCTATGGTCGTGGACCCAGCTGTCAGCCTCTCCATGTACAGTACTCTTCCGATGGAAGTTGTTCCTTGACCACGTTGACCACGCCGCGTGGAGAGCACCACGGCGGTGGACGACGGCGAGTCCTAGGAAGGGGACAACGCGAAGACGGGGAAGACGCGGCAGTGGAAGCCCACGCCGAGAGGAGTACGAGGGTTCACTAGTTCGGCTGCGGTGTGAGGCTGCCGTCGCCACAGGGCCTGGCCAGTGGTGGGAATAGTAGGGGCGGTGTGGCCTCCGTGGCAGCACAGCCGGCCACGGGAGGCAGGATCATGCGGCGCGACCGGCGCTGCTTTGGGTGGCTGGAGCAAGAAGACCAGAGGTTGAAGAAGCACTACGGCCGTTGGATGGACATCATATGGTCACTGGAGCTAGAATCGTTCATATTGAATAAGCTGACAAAGCCCTTCATCCCCGTCAACTTAGTAGGCCCACAAGTCAGCCTCCCACCAAGGTGGGTCCCAGCTAGCCGGGGGAGTATTCATTTTTTGTGTGCGTAATAAGGAGGCACTTTCGGTGGGTCCGAGCTGATAGTGGGGGGAACATTTTTTCGCGAAATACGGTGGCCCATCAGGTGGGTCCCAGCAGTCAGGGGCAAATGTTTTTTCACAAAATATGGTGGCCCATCCAGTGGGTCCCTGCTGTCAGTTGGAGGAATCATTATTTTCCGCGTAATAAGGAAGCACTTACTTGCTGCAACCGTGGACCCAGCTGAGACTCTCCACGTACAGTATACTTCCGTTGGAAGTCGTTCCTTGACCACGTTGACCTCGCCGCATTCCGTTGCATGCATGCATACATGGGCGTGGTGCGTCCCCACTGTCAGCCTCTCACGTACAGTCATCTTCCAATGACTCTCGGTTGTTGACCACGTTGACCACACCGTGCCGAGCGCACCCATACTGGAATGACCGGAGATGGGGAAGACGGGGCGGTGGAGTCGCAGATGGAAAGGAGTGGGAAACTTCACTGGTTTGGGTGCGCGGCAGCACAGCGGCGGTGCCGCCCACGGGAGACAGGAGCAAGAACAGAGGTTGAAGAAGGAGCACGGTTGTTGGATTAACATCCAACGGTCCAGCTGCTAGAATCATTTGTTGATTAAGTTGACAAAGCCGTGCGTACACGTCCGCTTAGTAGGCCCACAAGTCAGTCACCAAATCTGACGGGTCCAAGCTGTCAACAGGATGAATAATTTTTTTTCGCAAAACAAGGAGGCACTTCCTTCCGTGCGAAGATACAGCCGGTGGGTCCCAGCTGTCAGGTTGAGGAAACATTTTTTTCAGCTTAATAAGGAGGAACTTTCCTTGCGTGCGACCATGGACCTCGAGGGTCCCAGCCGTCAGGCTCTCCACGTACAGTCCTCTTACGATGACTCTCGTTTGTTGACCATGCCACACCGAACGCAGCGAGGCGGTGGACGACGGCGAGGCCCCGGACGGGAATGACTCGGAGATGGGAAAACGCGGCAGTGGAGTCACAGATTGAGAGGAGGAGAAGGGTTATAACTGGTTCTGTTGCAGCGTGGGCTGTAGTTTGTGGAGAATAACAGGAGGTGTCGAGGGGTGGAGGGATAGCCTGGCCGGCGGTGGGGTAGCGCTTCGCAGCGATGTGTGCTAAGCAGAGCCACTAGCCGACGGAGGCCAGACCAGGCGGTCCCGGTGACGCTGGAGGAAGAAGACGAGAGATTGAAGGTGCATGCCGGCCGTTGGATATAAATCCAATGGCTGTGGATGACACAATCATTTGTTGACCAAGTTGACAATGCCGTGTGTAGGCTTCGACATATTGGCCCACATATCAGCCTGCAAAAATGTGGCATATATTTAACCCATGTTTTCTAGAATGTACAGTCCATTTGCTGGGCTGGGTGAACAAATAATTTCGTGTCAATCAGGCCCATTTATATTTTCTAATAAATCCCATCCCATTTGCACTTCCTTGAAATACACGTATTAGGTGGGCTCGTTATATATATAATGTTATGTTAGAAGGAGCAATTAATATCAAAGAATAAATCGGAGAGGCACATTATATATATATAATTAAGAAATTAGCAAGTTATTGCTCAAATTAAAAATGAGCGCATTATTATTAAATTGGTCCTTAAAATCTTCGCAAGCTTTTGTACGTGATCACCAGGATTTTCCTTGCCTGTGAGTCAAAAACAACCAGGATTTTCCTTGCCAACTTCCGTTAAACATTTACTTTTATAAGTTAATAACACGTGGGATGTTTTTATAATGTATATATAAGTCTCTATAAAATATACGATAATAGTAATAATATAAATCTTTCCCTAATAATAAAGCACGGATTGACTCTTTGGGTTCACCGTCACAATACGCTTCTTTCCATGAATTTATGCTTTCAGTTTTTTTCCGTTAGTTTTGATCGAAGTCCGTCCAATTGCTGCGAGGCGGTACTAAAAACTGTGTCCATCCAATTGGTCTACGTCCACATTCTCATATTGGGCATGCACGCATGTTTCGGCATGCATGCACACTTCTGTATCTGTACCTTACCTGATTTTCACACATGTTCTCGGAGTAATCCCACCTCGATTGCTTACATGAAAGTCTACCAGTTTATATACCTAGGAAAATTGCATATCAACAACGAGCCTCTTGAATCAACAAACACAGAATGAGAACAAAGGGAAATTGTACAACAAAACGGCAGTCCAGCGTGAAGCTGTTCAGTCCGACGCTCGCTGGGGTGAGGAAGCGGAGGCGCAGCGCGCAGACGCCTGCGACGCAGCCTGTTCCACATGCTGGCCACCTCTACACCACACACGACATGGACACGAGCACGGCGGCAGGGTGGCTTGAGGCTCGTGGTGGACCAGATCTAGCGAGGGGAAGGTCGGATCCGTCGGCTTGGAGAGGGAGGTGTGGAGGAGCACGCAGGACAGAGGGCGGAGGAGGATGGAGGCGGAATGCCGATTCGGGCTGTGGACTCAGAGTGGAGGAGCCACGGAGAGGCCCGGGATCCACCACGGCAGCCACGAGAGCGAGATGGGCCTGGCCATGCTCGGCGGTCGTCAGCCGACTTCATGTTTCTCTTGTGATGATCCCTGACCACCTGCTGCCCGGGGTCGGCTACATGCTGTTATCTCAGTTTGCTTGGTAGTTTCATTCTTGCTTAAGATTAGACCTAGCCGTGTAGATGCAGATGGACATTGCAGGTACAGTGTTGGCACTGACGACTTGGATAAAAATATTTTTGTATGCACTCCGAGTGGGTCAGTCTATATACACTTAAATTTTCACATTCAGTTTCCTTCAGTTAGACGACAACAAGGAGATAATGCACTCCTTTTTCTGAAAAAAATATCATAAGGGACATCTTTTGGAAGAATGACGAGCCATGTTGGCCATAGTTGGAGTGAAAGAATTACAACTTTTTTGTGCCAAATAATCAAATATAGCACTGGTTCAGAAAAAAACGAAACCATGAGAAATGTTGTTGTTGGATGTCAGTGCGCATCATATATCCTCTTGGCCATGCCGGTCATAACAGCAACAACTTTCTTCAGGCTGGTGATGCTCATATTGTCAATCATTCTCACTGTGGTGCCTGAGACAAAAACTCCTAAGGCAGTTTGGTAATTTATGATGTTATTACACCGGAGCACATGTAATGACAGACCCGGTAAAGAAGAATAGAATGTAAGTGTGTGACATATTTTTTTCCTGTTGCAATGCACGAGCCCTTTTGATAGTATATATAATGTGGTTAGAAGGGAAAACATAAATTGGACACAGCATTACTTTTATAAGAGTCCTGCGTTTTATACCCCACAGTAGGCATACTAACAAGTTCACAGACAAATACAACAGAAAAGGTAAACATTCATATCAAACTCAGGTTCACAGGACACGATCATATTCATAGCCAACATTCACTATCAACAACTCAAAAGATTCATATATACACAAGCTCAGCATATCTATGCATCCAAATGATTGATAGATCACACGACAATATTCATACATAATTCACAAAAAGATACAGATATACACATGTTCAGTATGTTTATGCATCCAAATTATTGAGATCACAGCCAATATGATCCATGGACGAACTTTAATTACCTAGGGTACAGACTGGTAAATGGTGTTCAATCGGAGGTACTTCTTGCTAAAATTAATTCTTGTACGAGTAAACTTTCGAGTACATAAGAGGCAGCACAGACAATCTGAACTTTGCTTGTAGGTTTATCCTCAAATAGTGGCCTCGTGCCGATGGAGGTTTGAGCAACTTGGCCACTACTTTCGTCCAACTAGTTTATTGGCTCATCTTGGTCCTGTATCTCGCCAAAATTCTACATTGCAGACGAGAAAGGAGGCGGTTGAGAAAATGAACCACCCAAATTTTTTGTGCAGTTCAACTGAAATGGAGCATCCTTGGTGTGTAGACTGATTAAGTGCCAGATGACTATACGCGTCAACCAACTTGTCTGGAATCTTTAGACTCCATGCCATATAGTTCGCTACCATATGTGTCGATAACCAAAAGGCACAAGTTGGGACCAAAGACTGGACTGCGTTTTTCTGGGCTATGCACCAAGCAATATTTTTGGTGTTCACTCTCCTAATACTTGGATTTTGACAATTGGTGGACGTCGGCTGATACTCGAATGAATATAGGCACTTATTGTCAACATCGATGCTTGTCTGAGTGAACTTTGGAGTACAAAGCAGCAGCATAAGTACCTGTCCATCTGATCATTTTGTGCAGTTCTACTGAAATCACCCGATGTAATTATTTGCCTGCGAGTTCAGGCTCCAAATTACTCCTTTATGAAATCGGCAAACAATAGCACAATACCAAATTACCAATACATATGACAGGCACAATAATCAGGATAAAGACCAGTACCAACCTGTGTGAGGTAGCATATCAATTACTATTTCCTTTGACTGAAAGCCGAGATAAACCAAGCGACTGACAGCAAAGGAAGAAATCAAGTGGAGATTAGCGACTGACAGGAAAGGATGGAAGCTGTCGAGGCAATGAAGCACCCAATGTTTTTGTGCAGTTCCACCAAAATTGAGCATCCCTGTCGGCACATATATTGAGAGAGTGAGATTACTGTAATAGTGGGACTAGTTGATGAAACATACACTAACAAATAGAAGCACCCTCATTATCTTAATGGGTAAAGTTAGCAACATAGTATTCTTGCTTAAAGAGAGGTATTAGTTTATTTAATCAGTGCCAATTAGCTCAACTCAACACTCAAAGCATTGCCATTTATCATAGGTTGCAAAACTTTAACGTGCAAAGATAAAGGAGTTTTTCTAGTCCCTATACAAAAAAGTCCCTGGAAACAAACACCCCCTTAATATAGAGGGCGAATGGCAATGAGCCGCGGCAGACGGATGGACAACTGGCGCCGGAGTAGGTTCATCGGGTGTGAATGCGGATGTTGCTTCAGTGACTTCACTACAGACGCGTTTGGGTTACTGGCATGTGGGCCCAACGGGCATCTGGCCCGCATGTCAGTGACACACCAATTGCACCTGCAGTTAAGTCTGGTGAATGCGGCATTGACATTCTGGAGAGACGGTGACCATTTTAGGCGGGAAGTGCGCGCTAGCGATGGAAGGGGTTTCAGTGTGAAGTGGCACTAAGATCGGTCGCTCACGATAGTACATACTCCGTACCATACTACCATAGTACCCTCTCTATCTTAGGTTGTTTTATAGATTGTCATTGTGATGGACGATATACAGGAGCAAGGCGGTCCGAGTATGACCGTTGGTGTTGAGCCAGGTGAATACATGCTCGGCGTTCAGGTAGGCCTCCATCAAACGTCTAAACAGTAATGTCAGGCACCGCCGGGGCGCGCAGGTGATGGGCTCGCCGTTTGCGTTGCCCCATGAGAAGGACTTTGATTAAGAGGGTGACGTGCATGCATTAGCATGCTTTGACAGCGTGAGCATGAGTGTCTGACGCGAAGTATTTCATTTTCATTTGGCTGACGAGGGTGCGTTGCAGCGACGAGTCCGTGGTTTGATTCCCCACATACGCATAATTTTGGTTTTTACAGTATTTCTTTCTCCATTGACAGGTAGGCCCGCGTAGGTAAATAAAGAACACGAGATGATGAGGCACATGCAGACTGTTTGACTGGTCAACCAGACAAATACGGAGCTATACACTGAGCCGGTGACCGTATAATCACCATATCTCGTATACAATGATCAAAGTGAGCTATCAAGACAAGTTCGATGACCGTCAATGCATTTTACTCGGTAATAAATGACCTGGATTGAAGGGGAATCCAAATTTGCTTCATCTTCTGTCCTTGAGCTCTTGACAAACCAATGCACTATACGGTTGTCCGGCCACTCCACCCCAGAGCTCTCACCAAGCGTCGTTCATGCAACCGCGCCACACACTAACCGGTAAGGCAACGATGGCATCCCGCTGTGCTGAGTTCCTCGCCGCCCACAACCGCACACAAAATGGTAGGGAAGCGATGGCATCCCGCCATGCCAAGTTCATCGCCGCTCGCGACCTCACAACTATGTGGGAGGAATTTGAAGATGCCAAGGCCGAATGGGCGGTAGAGCAAGAGGCGGCCAAAGCCGCACAGAGGGAGCGGAAAAGTCAGAAAGCACTCAAGAAAAGAGAGGCCCGCCGCCACAAGAAAGAAAAGGACGCACGCTCTGCTGCGGAGAGGTCGGCGGAGATCCAAGCACGATGGGGTGTCGCTGACAAAGCCGAGAAGGAGAACGACGGCGTCCGGCTAGCATGTGAGAAGTAGTAGTACTAGTAGTTAGTATGTGTGTCTGTGTCTGAGTACGAGCATGTACCAATACTACTAGTTACTACTATAGTTTTTAGAGAAAATTGCCAGTACATTAGCCTAGACTAAATGGAAAAATTCCTATCCTAAGCATCAAATGGCATCTCTTTCTCTATAGGAATTGAGATGCATGTCATCTCACTTCCTATGATTTTCATATTCCTTATCCTATGAATGAAAGGAGGCCTCTGTTGGAGTAACTACTGTAGCTAGTAGTACTGCTGGTACAGTAGTTTTCTTCAAGAAGCGGAATTCAACAAAGTCATGATGGTTCCTTCGTCCGAGCAACTTCAAAGTGGGAAGTGGGCCTGTGATTTGACGACTCATTAGTCATTGTTACTGCGGCGCGACGACCTGGGTGACTCTCCCTTGGAGTTCTGCGTGCATGGCAAGTGGACTAGGATGGTCGACGTCCCACATGTTGGCGAACGTAAGTATTCTTTCCGATATTGAGGAGCAAGGAAACCGTGTGGTATAGTATCACTGCTGATTGGTTCGCAAAAAAATAGTATCACTACCGATTTATAATTATTTTTTATTTCTGATGAATGCTAGCGTTTCAACTCTTACGATGAAGGGTGCCAAACACGGCACGTGCTGGATGTCCCACATGTCAACGAAAGGAGTGGGACATGAACAGCGTGGTAGAGCCCAGCGTAAAAAAATAGCGTGGTAGAGCGTCTCCACTTCTTCCACTTCTGGGTCGGAGACCACACGTAGTAGTACTTAGTGGTATGAACAATACAAAGTGCGACCTGGAGAGAAAGACACGTCTAGTTGGAAGGTCTCGGGGCCTACACGTAAACAAATATAAAAGTTAATATGTGCCTCCAACTAATATAGTAGTAGTAGAGTACTTAGGAACGTACTCCATAACATCAGCGTGCATTGCACGTACAACATTTAGTGGTAGTACGTAGTAAGAGACAAATGCCGCCCAAGAGTTCCCTTCTCGACCTACTCTTGGGTGTTTGGTAGAGTGTATGGAGGGTGCATGACTCCACACTAGTTTAGCACAAATACACTAGAATCATGCATGAAGAGAGCATGCATGAAGAGGGGTGTTGAGTTGAGCATGCATGAAGAGGGAACAACTATGCTGAGATGAGAACGCAACCAAACACACCCTATATGCCACGCATGTTCATACCATTTGTGCCTTTCTACTTCACTTACTGCGCTACATTACGCAGGTTCGTACGTCCACTCCTGGGTACATGTCTGTCTCGTAGTTCCAGTCCCACATGTTCTTCATATAGATGGAACGATCCTTGCATAACACATGCACCTTGATGCTAGATGTCTCACGTGTTGGCAAAAGGATGAACAAAGCTCACGTAAAAAAATAGAGTGGAAGAACATAGATTCCGGACGACCGAGAAGGAGCAAGGAACCTCGTGGTGGAGCGTTTGCACTCATAATATTTAATATTATTCAGCGATATAAAATTAACCAATCATCTCCATAGTGGCCTAGTGTACGAAACACGGCAGCCCAGTCTAGTTACATCATACTAGTACATGGCTAACCCACGCTATCACAATATTTCTTGGCTTCCGTGCGACACCTATCTCTAGTAATCTAGCAGCCTGTATCGCTTCTCCCTCCTCGTCTCTATCAAAGTGCGGTGGGCTGGCGTTTCTGCCATCTATTGAGGTGGGTTAACTATCACATGTTAGCAACATGCCAAGAGCATTCTAAAAAAATTCCTTTCACGTTTCGTTTTCAAAAAGAAAAAAATCCTTTCACGTACGAATTTGCCTGTATGCTTTGAGCAACTTGCATGTCCTATACTGCTCCTGTTTGATACTCTAACTTAGCTAGAGGTTAGACTAAGTCATGACTAACCCTGAACTAACTGTAGCCAAAGAGATGTTTGGGTGACAGGGTTAGATTGACAATAAATGCACTTCATGGAGAGAGAAAAGTGATTTTTCAGTGGCCCCAATGAGAACTATCTCCAGTTAGCACCTCTTGGGTGGGATAGTTTTTTTTGGTGGGTTCGGTGCAACTTTCTCCAATTTAAACTCTCATGCTTGGATACTTTAGGGCTATTTGAGCCCCAACTAGCTCAAATTAACTCTAACCCATGGATCCAAACAGGGCCTATGGCCAGTCTCGACGCGGAGTAGTCGCGTGCACCGGTAAGCGGCGCTCTCTCGGTTGTCGCGCCACTTCAAAGCCGGCGCCAGTGAGAGGTTGCTTCCGCTCTGGTCGAGCATTAATGCGGCACTGACGCTCTAGGGCGACGCTGACCGTTTCACGCGGGAAGCGCGCGCTGGCAAGTGAGTATAGGATTTGAACCGTTTCAGGTGTAGTACTAGTAGTTTGCAAAGCTACTCAATTATTGCACTCAGTTTCCTAAGAAATTGTGGTAAAAAACGTTACTCCACAGCCCGCTTCCCTTCTCCTTCCTCTTCCACCACTCGCGCACGTCCGCAGGAAGCAACCGGTCAACCCTTATATAGGAGTGCTAGCACAAAAAGATGCATGCATGACCACTAAAATTTCCATATTAAAGCGCCGCTCTGGCGGGAGTATGGCGTATGTTGTTACCTTCGGCCGGCCCATGGCTACCGAGCGACGGCGACCAGAGAAGAGGCAGTGGGAGGGGAATGAATGCAGCTACTATTTGGGTTCGCCTTCCGGCTTAAATAAATGCGCAGCATCACGTGTACCCACGGGTGCACAAATTGTAACATACGTGTCTGCTTAAGTGGGCGTCACGTAACTGGTGTGTGTGAGAGAGATTCTGAGAGAGATTCTGAGAGATAGAGTGCGTGTGTGCGACTCTACTCTTCGGACATGTACTCAACCTTTTGCATCGGGATATAAGTATAATGGTATTTACTTTAGCTAGTGATTTACGTGGCCATGTTAATGTGGTTGTGTCAAAAAAATGTCACTTCCTGCTCGTGATTTGCGTTATATAATTACAAGCAAGATTCTCGTGCATTGCAGGGAACATCAATATGCATTTTTTTACAAAACACCTGTTGTGATTGACCCATGCAGGAGTAATCCCATGTGTAAAAACTAATGATATCTCGAGAATTTTATCGAAAAACTGGTATCTCGAGAATGTCATCGAAAAAAATGAAAGATGAGAGATAAGGCGAGGAGGAGTGGAGCGTGGTGGTGACTGGTGGTCGGAATGGGCGGAGGCATGGGGATGGACGGCGCCGGCAGGCGGCAGCGGCCACCATGCATGCTAGATTGTTCCAGATACTTATTCCTTTTTTTAATTGCTGAGCAATGAGGTTGCGGGAGATAATGATGTGGAGAGAGGTGCGGGTATCTTTTGTAAAATTATCATAGTTTGCTTTCTATCCTCAAATATAGATCATACGGTCTGTATTACAAGATGGCACGCACACCATAACCGCCAACTTGTTTTTTTATGGGTACAGATGATAAGTTTGCTGACTACTAAAGTAAAGTGGAATTTTTCCATGTTATGCAAGTAAATAAAGGTGATTGTTTATCATACAGGTAAGGTTGGATGAAGGGTGATAGGAACAAATGCTCCGCCTAGAGCATGTGTGTGTGAGATGGAGTCTTAGTGTGTGTGTGAGAGAGAGAGAGAGAGGAGAGAGAGAGATGGAGTCTTAGTTTGTGTGTGTGTGAGAGAGAGACAGAGTATTAGTGTGTGTGTGGGGGGGGGTGCGTGCATGCGTGCGTGCGTGTGTGTGTGAGAGAGAGAGAGAGAGAGATGGAGTCTTAGTGTGTGGGGGTGCGTGCGTGCGTGCGTGTGTGTGTGTGTCGCGGGGTCCTCTGTGCATGGCTTCATCATAGAGGGGTGATGTGTATGGCAGAGGCCACCAACGATGGGGTGCGAGAGAGAAAATGCCGTAGAGAGGGAAGAGAAGGTGTGTGCGCATAGAGGAGTCGACATCGAGAGAACGTGTTGGTTCGAGAGACACCGAGGAAGACTACTATATATCGATGGTGCATGTAGGCAGGAATTAAACAAAGGGATGGTATTATTGGTTTCGGGGATATAGGGGAAGAGTGAGAGGCGGGGGGTAGCTAGAAGGAGATTGTTAAGTGTGAGTGTGTGTATTACCCATCCAGGCGGAAGTTATGTGCACAAAAGAGGAGAACGATTCGATGTGGCGTTAGGATTGAGGGTAATTAACAATCTATGGAGACATATAGACCTTGAACGTGCATGTGTGAGAGGTATACATGTATATGTGGGATGTGTGTGTGTGCGCGCGTGCATGATCGAGATAAAAGAAAGAAGACATAAGTCATAAGATCAACGACATGGGAGAGACGGATCGGTATGACAATATGCATGCATGTGAGAATACAGAGAAGAAGGCCCGACAATTGAGTATCTGTTTTTGTCTTTAAGAGATAGTGGCGTGGGCTGGAGCATGCATCTATGGCGAGCAGAGGGAGTGAGGCGCAACGATTGTGCAAAAGAGACCAACCTATAAATGCATATGTATGGAGAGACATGTATAGTGTGGGTGATAGGAAGCAAGACTCCGTGCGAGAAAGAAATGTTGGCAGAGAAACTATAGATAGATACAGAGATGGAGATGCTAGCTAGAGGGACATCCGCTAGTTTGGGTGTTGGAGATGACCGTCGGGTGGTTCAAAGGGTGAAGTTATATATGTGTGTGAGAGGGCACTTGACTGCATGTAGAGAGAAACATATGTAGTGTGCGTGATAGGAATCAAGAGTGAGGGCAAGAAAGAAGGTTGATGGAGAAATAGATAAATAGAAAGATAAAGATGCTAGCTAGTGTGCGTTAGAGATAGGAGTCGAGTGGATCAGAAGGTTGGGTTATGTGTGTGGGTGTGAGAGAGATAGAGAGAGGGTGCACGTGAGTCACATACAAACAGATGTCAGAGAGAAATGAGATCCAGAGAGACGGAATTTTGTGTCTGTGAGAGAGAAAGATATTTCACAACGAGAGTGATAGCTAGAGAGACATACGAGGGGACACAAGATATCTCTAGGGAGAGAGGGTGTGTGTGAGCGACATACAAGAGAACAATGGAGAAATATGAGACCCTGTGAGACAGAGTTTGTGTTTGTGTGTGAGAAAGAGATATTGAAGAGGAAGAGTCGTAGGTTCTCATATCTAAGGAGCGAAAGACATCTTTGTATGAGGGGTGTGCGAGTGGCACACATGGGAATAGTAGAGAGAAATGAGACCCCGGGAGACAAAGTTTTGTGTTTGTGTGAGAGAAAGAGATTCCACATGGAGAATCATAGTTAGAGACACATATCGGGGAGCGAGATATACTTAGAGAGAGATAGAGTGATGAAAAAACCTGCATGAAACACATTATACATGTTTGAGAAGTAAAAGAACCCGCATGAAACACACATTAATTGGAGACACTTAGCAAGGAATGCATACATTGGATTTCAACATAAAGGGTTTCAAATATTTGAAAATCCAAATTGATGGATACAACCTTATGAATCTGAGATCATGCCATTTGTAAACCATATTTATGTATAAATGGTGTTGTGCTTTTGAAAGTATATATAAAAAATGATGTATATAGAATGTAATTCCAATTGAAAATGGATCCCGCCCGAAAAAAATAGAATACAAATGGGATTCGAATTGAGTTGGCACGGTAAACATGCACTCTACAAAATTTGAACGAAGCACGGAAAGTCGCACTAACCGCCCGAAACCAAAATCTGCGAGATGGAAATCACTACTGCCTATCCCTGCCACGCAAAGCCTATCTGCTGGATTTCTATAGGTTTTGATAGGGGTAGGTTTGTAATTTCACCCAAACGTGACGTAACCGCCTCTCACCCGGATTCATACACGGTGGGTGCCAAAACACAGTGTGTCCTCGGCCGAAATCGACTCCCTCCTGATTCATATTCATACACAGTGGGCGCCAAAAACAAATTCTCGTCGGCAAATATTCAGTGTATGCGAGATTACCGTCCTATCCCCAACCGACTAATGTTGCTGTGATGTAGTAGAAATTTGAAACGGGGGCTAAGTTTGTAAATTTCCTCGCATTTGAGACAAGCGCGCCCTGAATACATGGTTCCCCCCTTGCTCTCTACCTCCCTTTTCCCCATTCGTACTCCATGGGCGCCAAAACACCCTCTCCATCACCCTCCTCCGTCCATCGCCGTCCGCCACCCCATCGACCGCCGTCCTCCTCCACCATGTCGGAGGTGATACCCCAACGCAGCCATCCATTACAAGAGATCGACCTCTCTCATCCATGGCTTCGGACCGGGATCCTTGCATCCCGTCCTCTCGCTTCATCCCCGCCGTCGTCCACCTTACCGGCGTCGCTCCTACGACCGTCTCGTCCATCGCGCCCCGCCGCCACTGTCTACCCTCCTAGACCTGCTTCCACGCCGCCGACAGCCATCGCTACCGCAGCACCGTCAAATTCTCAGTAGATGCGTACACGGCGCCGCACCAGAGGCGGTACTCTTTCGTATCTGCTCAACTTATTTATCGCAGCAAGAAAATAGATCGCCACTGCTTTACTCTGATTTCTTGTCTTGGTTGCAAAGTTGCCTTTGTCCGGTTTGCACCTTCAGATCCGCCATGGCATGCTCAACACTATACTCCCAATGCTTATGGTTTTCCTCTTTTATATTCCACACTAGTTAAATCACAGTAGACTAAATTTCAAAATTGGGTCAGTCGATTTTTCAGATCTCGCCGGAGTTCGCCAGTGCGATCGAAGGGGCTCGGGTGGTTGTGGGGCCTCGCCGAACGAAGAAAACTCGACGCGGGTGGGGGTTGGGGCGGGGGTGGGGGTGGCGGAGGAACACAGGCGGTGGGGGCCGGTGGCCCGTGCGGTGTTTTGTATGGGAAGAATCAGAGACGAGGAAGAAGAAGGGTTAGGAGATGTAGGATCTTCATCCAACCACCTGAAATGGTCGAGAGACAGCTAGGAGTTGCATTCTTAATGCGCTCTGGTTCATCATGTGTGGGCACTGCGCAACCAACATTTTATTATCCAAAATCTGCTTGCTCTTCTTTACCATGTTCCTCTTCCGTTCTTCTTTAATATGTACTCTCTCCGTTCCTAAATACAAGTCTTTGTATAGATTCCACCATGGACTACATATGGAGCAAAATGAGTGAATCTACACTCTAAAATGTACCTGGATACATCTGTATGTGATCCATAGTGGAAATCTCTACCAAGACTTATATTTTGGAACAGAGGGAGTATGATAGTAGTACAGTATGTTCCTTGTACTGAAGATGAGCAGGGACATTTGCAGTGTAGAGGTCTATACGGTCGGTTGTGATGGACACTTTGAGCCTCTTTGATTCGTAGGATCTTGTAAATATAGGAATAGGATTTGTAGTGGCCTACCCACTTGAATCATATAAGAATAGCAAGGAAATGCGGGGAGCTATGTCACCTTTGAGAGTTACATTGATATTAATAGTACCGCACCTTCACTTGAAGAGAGCTGGTATTCGAAGCCTTTCTAGCCGTACCGGCAATACTAGCACATATATTCCAGCAAGTTCCACTTTGCTGATTTTACTCTGATGCTTAAGGTTTTCCCGTTATATCTACACTATGATCTGTGTAGCTGCTTTGTGTCGCACTAGCAGCAGTCCACTCTTGAAGCTAAACACTGCAATGACTTACAAAATTGGCACCAAGGCATTGAGTGCCATTTTGGATGCAATGAAGCTCATACGCTCCCCACCTGCTGATTATTGTTCAGAATATGATCCTAATGGCTATTCTAACCTCGAGGAGTCAAAGGCAGATGGCTTGTCCTGTTCACCCATCAAGGTGCCTGTTCTAATTTGGCAATGTTTTATTGATTGAGGGTATCTTTTATATGTTGTCTTGCATTTCTTCTACTTTGTTGCACCGCCATCTGCTTAGTTTACTCATCATATATGTCGAGATGCCATGCCCATCCATTATCAATACATATTCCATATGTCATCATACCATGTTTTTCTACTCAAATGTTGTTCTTGTGCATCAGACATCAAAAAGGAAGAGGGTGATTGCCGAACCTGAGGGAGCACCAGCAAAGTCCTTGAAAAACATGGTGGTGCCGGAGAAATCAGACAACACCCCACTTATATTGGCTGTACAACCAGTGACACAAACCGTAGGACCGACTCCAGCAGACTGTACCCATACTTCACTGGCCACACCACTAGCCCCACCACACAGGACCTGCACTCCAGCAAAAGGTATACCAATTTCATTTGCCATAGCACCAGCTGTACCATAGAAAAATCCCACTCCAGCAAAAAGTACAGCAAGTCCACCGGCCAAAGACCTATCCCAACTGTAGAGACGGCCAATTCCTGCAGATTGGAACCCCATTCCATTTATTCCCAGTTTAAAAGACAATGCTTTCAATGTTGTTAGGGACTACATGCATATATTCCCATCATGGGAAGATTATTGTGAAGACAAACACCATTTTCACATCTTCCTGTCCAACTTACGTGTAAGTGCTATTATTCATGGCTATTATTTTCCTGTTTTCTGCTGATTGAACACATCAATGATTTACATTACATTGTTGTAACTAGGCAAGGGTCAATCTGGATAGTCATGACGAGCAAAGCTTGTTTGTGCTTTTCAAGGAAGCATTGCAGCAGTATCGGTGTTACCTGAGGAAATCACACTTTGATGGCAAGTCTATAAACGAATTTCTGGTGAAGTCTCCTGTGCTAAATTTAGAAGACATTGAATGGAAAAACCTTGTTATGCACTGGTCTCGTTCCTAGGATGAGGTACTGTCTATGAAATCACATGACAATTTGAACTTCTACTTTTCCGCATGTGCCTTACGGATCTTTTTTGCAGGAAATCTGCTCGAAGAAGAATTCCAGTTTGACAAGAACGACAGGATATCGCAAATATGATGCCCGCTACTTTGCTCTTGTTAGTACATGTTGTCCTGTATCACTGTACTTGCATACATACCTGGTTCATTATGTGACAGCAGTATGCATGATAGCTTGCTTATCAATTGTTCGCTCCAAATTATCTGATCTGTATGAATGGTTACATTAGTGTAGAATATATCCAATGCCAATGTTTTTTTTAGCTCTGCATTGTTCTTGTAATGACAGGTAGTTGTTCATGTACCATCACTCTGCACCTTATTTTCCTTTGCCCTCCATTTTCTACACATCAGATCTATATTTACTCTTACCATAAGGTTGGTACTGAAGAGGTTTAGCTGTGCATTGCTCTTGGCTGTACCTTTTGCCTGTATCGCTGCACTTACATTTATAGCTACTTGGTTATGTAGCATCACTCTTCATCTTATCTTAAATATTCTCCATTTTTTCATATATTATCACATTTATATTTACTCTTAACAAAATGTAGAATAAAGGCAATGCTTTTGAAGAAGATTCTGTGGTAAACTTCTTGAATTGCCCCCCCCCCCATCAGCATGGACAAGGCCTTTATAGATCCTGTCTTCACCAATAATGTAAGTTTGTCCATCTCAAGCCTTCAAACTTTGTTGTATATATTTGGTTAGGCATGACTGCAACATCTGTTTATTTTTTGTGTTTGCATCAAATTGCTTGTTTAAAGTTTATTATGTAGTTCATAAACAAAAGTTTGTCCTTTCTCAATTTATGTTTTTAGTTGTACAACCAAGTTCCTTCTTTATACCATGTAAATTAAACTATAGAGAGCAAGTGATCTTCTTTTGCACTGCATGTACGCTTCTGTTCTTCATCCGTAATCCAGTGGTGTGGTAAACCTACCCACTACAGCACAATGTCATATTCTGCAATGTCTTAACTATGAACAATGTCATATCATTCTATTATTATTTAAACCGTCTCTTTATTTCCCAATCTGAAATGGTATAAATTGACATCACACTAACCATTGATACTTATGAGTTCTTGATCTGTAATCCAGTGGTGTCGTGAAGCTGCCAACTCCTTCACAATGTCATTTCCTGCCATGTATTGACCTGAACAATACCATATTGTGTTAATGCAATTTTAAACTGTGTCACTTTATTCGTCGGTAAGAAATGTGATGAATTGTCAGCACTGATACTTTTATGTGCAAAACTTGACATCTGTCTGCTTGTTTATCTTTCAGAGTGAGGAAGATATAAGTGTTGAACAAGTGTAGTCTCATCATCTTGCTCATCTGCTTGCGCTGCAGCTCCCCAGCGGGGCTAACCTTTCTTGAACTCTATTGAAGTGTTGTCGGTTTTGCATATTATTTTGTCGGTGTGTTTATTTGCACTGTTGGCGATCTTTGATGCCCAGTGTATGTAATCTGTTGTCTGCTTGTGCTTTATTATCATAGTGGCGAACTTTGATGCCCAGTGGATGTAATATGTCATAATTTCTTTATTATATAGTCTAGGTTTTTTCTTACTCATGATGCTGCAGTTATTTTACTGTATATATATCCTGTCTTCGCAGTAAACCGGCCAAACCGTAAAATTACGGTACATAATCGGGCCTTCATGCAATCACGATGTAGGTTGGGCCTAAAACGTGCCGAACAGCTCACGGGCTAGCAGCAGCCCGAAATGAACCCCGACCCATGATTGTGCGAATCAAATCATGGGCTTTTAACAGGCCAAAATTGTCTCGGTCCTTGTCTGGCCCAATCAGATATCGGTTGCGAGCAGGCCGGATGCAAACCGGGCCGTAGTTAGGCCCAACTATATGACGGGCTTTTAACAGACCAAAATTAATATAGGGCCAAAATGTTAAACGGGCCCTTAACAAGCCAAAACTAATATCAGGCCGAATTACTAATGGGCCTTTAGCAAGTGGGCCCAAAAGCATAGTGTCCAGTTGACGGGCCAAATCTGATATGGGCCATAATTGAGCCCAAAGCCTTTTAAAGGGTCGGACCTGATCTGGGCCGTAATTTGGCCCAGAACGTGGTAGGCTTTTAACGGGCCGAATCTCATATGGGTCACTATTAGGCCCGGAGCGTGGCGGGCCATTAATGGACCGGGTCAAATATGGGTCGGCATTTGGCCCAAAACATGGCAGCCAGTTAATGGACCGGCCTACTAGGGTCCTCAAAATCTTGTGGGCCTACATCTGGGCCAGCCCATTAATGTTGGTGAAATCTCGTGGGCCTTTAGCTGGGCCGGCCCATTATGATCCGCAAGAATCTGGTGGGCCTTTACCTGGGCCGGCCCATTATGGCACACAAAAAATCTTGTGGGCCTTTGCCTGGGCCGGCCCATTATGGCCCGCAAAATCTTGTGGGCCTTTAGCTGGGCCAGCCCATTATGGTCCGCAAAATCTCGTGGGCTTTAGCTGGGCTGGCCCATTATGGTCCGCAAAATCTTGTGGGCCTTCAGTTGGGCTAGCCCATTTAAACTTGATGGGCCGGTCCACGTGTCAACATATCATAGGCGCGTCTCGCCCATTGGATGAGTGACACCTGTGCCAACGCGAACCTGGCACGTGTCTCCTCCAGCCAATGATGATTTTACACGTGGAAAATCCCCATTGGTCGGGGCTGTTAACGGGTTATCGGATCCAAAACCCGACCCGATAGCTTAACGGTGTTCTGTTACGGTGGATGCCACGTTTCGGTCACCCTTGACTAAAGCACTTCTGTGACGCGCGATTTATCGTCATGGAAGTGGACACTTCCGTGATGATAATTTTGGTAATGTCATGGAACACTTCTACGACAGCACAGGTATGACTATCTTGATTCTGTCATAAAATCGTCATGGATGTACATGCATGACAGAAAACGCGACCTACTGTGATAAACACGTATCATCACGGAAGTGTATTTTTTTGTAGTGAAGTCTCCGGTATGGGGGCTAATCCATCCCGTACTTGAATCATTACCACAAACGCAGATAGTGAATCGCGTTTTCTAACACTTGGGCATCCTCACAAGCATTGCAGAACTTCTCTTCTCCATGAACCGGGTTCGGGTAAATCCCTTGGTTCTGCAAGCCACACAAAATCTCTATCATTTCTTCACAACTCTCAGGTTTTACGTAACCTCCTATGAAACGTATGCTGATGAAATCATAGCTTCTTTCATAATTATTTTCTTCAACGAGATTGTGCTTGTTTCCTTATCAAATCCTGGGTCCTGTGGGTTATGGCCCACTTCAACACTTGTATAACTTTAACTCATCCTTGGAGCTACTATTGTTCCATATTCCAACATTACATCTCCTTTAAATCCAATACCACTTCATTCCTGCCTACTCTTGGGGTAACCATCATAACTGAAACAAAACTCCAACTCATTTGTCCAAACTCCAACTATATATGGAACAACATTTTCCTTTCCATCGGTCAAGTGTTCACACAGACAAGTATCGCCAAAAAATGCACTAGTTCATCCATAATTCATATTCTCTTCATATCAAATCCTTTATTACCTCCTTAACCACTACTCAAAACTCAAATTTCAAAAGTACTCTATTGCAAAAGCTGCCACCCACATAGTTTGGTATGGTCAAGCATTACTTCCATCTTTATTCATTCGTCCTTCTTGAAGATGCTTCAGTCCCACTAGAATTGTGCGATCTGATCCTTCAAATCATCGATGTTTTGCTTCATTGTGGTGGCCATGAGCTTCATCTCCATCATTTCTGCATGCACCTCCCTTAGGTATTCCTGAGTGTGACGGAGTATTGCTTCTAGTATTTCTCCAATCTAATGTATGGCTTCCATGGCAGCTTCACGAACAGAGTCAAAGAATGTTGCTCGTGGTACTCGAGAAATGAAAAAGTATTAGCCCATAGTCTTTGGGCAAACTCCCTTCACACGGTGGAGGTGTACCTCCACATACCAGAGTTCAACTCCCTTCTCCATGAAAGGATAACCCTTGTAGACTGCATCTCCTTCAAGATTAATATGCTTCATCATGTCCTTCAGGATCTTTGGGTAATCCTGATCACTGGTCAGGGTCATGATCGTTTCTGGGCCCTTCAGAAAAGACTCGTAAAGGGTTGTCATCTGCAGGTATAAGATAGAAGGGGTACTCAGGATACTGTATGTATTTCCTTGGGTGAAATGTGGTTATTTTTCGGGGAAAGGTTTGGGTCAGCTTGTCCATGGGTTCAAGGTTTAAGTCTGGGTGACATAGTGAGGGAGGCACTCACAATCAACAAACAACTCATAACATTTCATATGAGATTCCAAACACCTCAACTTTTATTGCTTTACAAACTATTACAGTTCCCATTTCATAACTGAACTCAACATCCCCAAAAATAAAAGTGTATTCCACATTTATTACATGCTTTATTCCAATATCAAGATCTCAACTACTCTTCTCAAGCTTTCCTCGGGTCTGAACATTCTCTGACAAAATGTCCTACTCCTTTGCAGCGTAAACAAATGGCATCAGACAAATCCAGGGGCTTCCTGGTGGTTATCTTGGCTCCTTGGGTTCTTGGCTTCCTTGCTGGGCATTTGCTAGCATAATGACCTAAATCCTTACACCTGTAACAAGTGATATGACTCAGGTCCTTTTCTACAGAAATTGGGTTGTTCTGGGGATACATGCTCTTTCTCTTCCTCGACTTCTTCGTTCCGATCAATTCCTCTATCTCTTGTCTATCAAACTCCACTTCTTCCGTCAGGAAGTTTCCCAGATACTCTTGGCTTTCCTTCATGCAATACTGTGAAAAATGTCCTTCTTCTCCACATGAATAGCAAGCATTGGAGTAAAATTTGTTTAGGCTTTCTCCATCAGGGTCGTCAACATCTTCTTTCATCACCGGTTTTCTTAAACTTTCCTCGAGGGCTTCTTTCACTGCTTCCTTCTGCTGCTTGGTAATTTCCTGTACCTTGGGATAAATATGACATTGGGCGGGGTAGTGCGTAGTTCCTTCACACAAGAAACAAGTAACCTGCCTAGTCGGGCATTCTTCAGCTCGATGATTTCCTTCACAATGATGGCATCCATCCTTGTGTTCTTCATGGGTGTGTCCTATTTCTCTGCATATCTTGCAGGCACAAGGTATCTTCGTCACCGTGCTTCTGGATAAGATGGTATCCCAACAGAGTCTTCTTCAATTCCTCCCAAGTTTTTGCTCCATTACATCCTTGTATGGCTTGATGCAATTTCCACCAGGTTGCAGCACTTTTTGTAAAGTACTGAAGAGCGTATTCAACCTCATACTTCCTTGCAACCAAATTGCTCCTGAAGTGATTATCCATGTTTTGAATCCATAGCTCTGCCTCCAACTGAGTGATCGGTCCAGAGAATACAAGTCCATCTTCATTCATCATCTATTGGGTCCAATGGTTTTGCAATGAGATAAGAGGGATAGAGAGAGATACACACAATACACACAATATAGTTTTGAAAATAAGTTTTATTTGTTGTTGTCGGAAAACACACACAAAATATGACAGCTCACAAACATCACATCTAACGTGAGTATACAACAAGGGTTTAGTCCTCTAAAGGTCATATAAATCTTGGAATTCGTCAGTGTCTTCAAATTCTTCAATTCTTCAGAGGCTTCGACTGTTGTAGCTTCAATTCTTCTAATGTATGTTGAAGTCCTCTTTTACACTGCAGTGGTCCTCAATTGTCTGATATCTTGCCTTGCTCGGAGTGGTCTCATCATTTGATCCTCCGTGTGGTTAAAGGGAAAGGGGGTATTGCCTAACTATTTGGGGTAAAAGGAAAGATTTGATAAAGCTCGGAAAAGAAGAGAGGTAAAGGATCTTTTTGAAAATAAAGTTTTAGAGAAATCCTTTCCTAAGGGCTTTCCAGTTTCTAGGGTCACATCCTACCGTCAACATGTGCTCTGATACCATCTCTACAGCGACCCGACCTCAAACGGTCAAGCCTTTGTGTATCCGTGCCAACCCTAGATCGGTATGCTGGCACACACAGTACATCAATGTATATATCAAAGTGCAATCACATGTATAAATAACGTAAGACAAATATATATACCTCTTAAGTCTCAATGAAAACAAACATAAGGGTGTGGAGCCCCATCAACACCAACGGCAAGTTGAGTGTAGACCGTAACCCTACAACGTAACTCTTACTCATCGTAGAAATTCCTGCAACATAAGACGTTGCAGCCCTGTAGGTCAGTACATTGAATGTACTGGCAAGTCACATCATAAGAATAATGAACCTATTGTACATGAAATTTGGCTGGTGAAAAGCTCTAAGTTTAGTTTTTGCATAAAGCTAGTTTTTCCCTAGAATAAAAGATATTATTCTACCACTACTATATAGCATAGGATGAGTTGGCAAACCCAACTCAACCCATTCCCAAAGTTTCATTTAAAACCCAATTGTTTAATTAAGAGCGATGAGATCTCCCAGCATTTCCACTACTAGATGCTCAAGTTGTCCGTAACCGGGGACATGACTAATCGATTAGGTTTTAACACTCTGCAGAGGTTTGCACACTTTTCCCCACAAGACTTGATCGCCTCCCTTGAAGTTCTTGCATTGCCTGGCGTTTGAGAACAGGATGACCGAGACATAGTCTTTCTAAAATGTTCCTCCTTAACCCACGGATAGGCCGGTACACCTACATCATTCTACATCTGCTAGCCCATCCCGGAAGGGGTCACACTAACTACTCAACTAAGCCAGAGCCCATATTGGCTTGTGGCTGCACACGTAAGCTTCTAGACATGAGAATACAATTGATCTCTTTGAGCCTGGGCGGACGGTCCACTAGTGGTGCACCACCATGGATTTCCCATGCATGCCCCACTGTACTTCGCCACCATTCCAACAAGTTTCCGCCCAGGTAGTTCATTAATTATCTTAGGTCCTATTGACTACATTGTCACTCAAACTTTACAATGATCACTCCCCAATCCACGTCTACTTAGCGTAGCAACATAATGTAAAATGATGGCGACAATGTTATATGGTTCGGACCTACCTCAATGAACTATTGGGTGAAAAGCATAGCCATCTGGCAACAATAAATCCTATCATGCAATCCTACCTCAAAGGACTAAGTGCATAATAAAAACATACGTAATTGAAGGAATGGTCAAATGTGAACTTGCCTGGTAATAGTTGATGAAGATAATATCGCTCTCAGAAATTTACTTAATGGAACTATTCGTCACTCTCTGGTGAAAATCTATAAAGTCAAACATTGCACTCACATAAGCAATCATTTCAGAGAACCAAGAAGAACATGCAAAGCAAAAAGTCTTGGAAAAACCAAATGAACATTCAACACACTTAACTAGCATGGAAATATCCTAAGTGCAAAACAACATGTGACATAGGGTGCAAAGATGGGATGTGTACTAAAGTGCATACATGGCATAATAGTAAAACTATCATAGATAGACCATTTTTGTGTGGAAAATGTGTGACAATGGTCCAAGTGGTAGGGTTTGGCTACGGTGACATGGTGCAAAAAGAATCACATCAATCGGAGCTACGGTTTAGGAGATATGGCCAGTTGAAGTTTGAATTAAAACCTGAATAAATTCAAATTCGGAATTGGCCCAAAGTTTTCAAAGTTGGTTCTCTAGATAAAGCTATTCGAGATGAACACTTTGCCGCTGGTTTCGTCGAATTTGGAGTTACGGTTAAAAAGATACAACCATTCGAAGTTCAGGGACTAATCTAAAAACTCAGGGACTTGACTGTGAAAATTTTATTCGCGACCAGGTCCCTGGCCACGTGGCGGCTCGTGGTTGCCCGAGGAGCGTTCGCTGTAGAAGCTATGCAGCAAACGGCCGTAACTTAGGCAAAACAGTGGCGACGGCTAGAAAAATAATTAAACCGGAGATCGGTTTGACTAAACCGAACGGTTTACTAAAGTCCGCGGTTAACCGATCTAATTAAAATATAAAAAAACCTAAACTAAGCGAACGGGGCAGTGGCTCACGCTGGCGACGATGACGAACAGGAGACCACGGCGTGGGCGTTGGGCGGTGGACGGGGCGGCGGCTCCGGCTCTCCTCGACGATGGGGAAGGAGGCCTCGGGGTCCGGCGCGGCATGGGCAATCCGGTGGTGGAGGTGGCGATAATCGGGGTGGCCGGGACGGGCAAGGCGAGGGTGGCGGCTCCGTGCTCCGGTGAGGACGCAGGTCGTTGGGGCGGCGTCACCGGCGGTCCTAGGGGCACAAGAAGATGTTAACAGGATGCGCATGGACTCGGGCAGTATCGTGGTGAAGAAGAATGTGGTCGAGGCGGCCTTACGGATGCAGCAAACTCCGGTGACGGAGCTTTGGCCGGTGAGATCCACATGGCGATGGCAAGCGCTGCGAGGGGTGAGGGGGTGTGCGAGTTTACTGAATGGAGAGAGGAGGTCGAGGGCTCTTTATAGGCGAGCTTAGGGCATCGGGGAGCAGTGGGATAAGCCTCATCCCGAGAGCTTAGCCCGACAGTTGCGGCGTGTGCGCACGGTGCTGCGTGTTTATCCGAGCGGGAGGTTAGGGACGATGGGCGGGGCCCATGCGTCAGCGGCAGCAGCAGGTAGCGAGCGAAGGGAGGAGCGGGCGGCTCGTGCGTGCGGTGCTGGGACGCTGGCCTCCTAACGCTTGCGTGGGCTGGTTGCCCTAGCGCTGCAGCTGGGCCTTGGCCTCGTCGGCCTGTGGCTAGGCCCATGGGGTCGCGCGCGCGTGCGTTTTTAAAAAAACAGAAAGAAAAATCCAACAGAAGTAAATTAAATAAAAAAATATACATAGGCATATCCTATACCAAAATGTTCAGAAAAATACCCCGAATAAGATGAACTATTTTTCAAGTTCAACTAAATTCCATAAAAAATCATAAAAGTCAAACAGTCCTACTGTTGCATTTAAAATCAATAAAAATCATTTTTTAAATAGCAAAATAATTTCAAATTTATTTTCTCCTAATTTTCTATTGAAGGGAATCATTTTACCCTTATTCCCATTTATTTATTTTTAGGAGAAAAAAATTGAATAGAAACTCAAATAACTCCCAATTGGATTTGAATTTGGAATTTCAAACAACTTCAAATGGAAAATGAGTTTCAAATAACTTCAAAGTGACTTCCAATTTATTTCTTTGAAACTTCCAACTCTCTTTCTTCAAATATGAAGAAGTCATTTTATCTTCCGTCATGAACTCATTGAGTTGCTTAAAGTTTCTAAATTTAGAAATATTTCAAATGAAAATTCAAATCATTTTCGAACCCCTTTTCATTTCTTTAAATGGAAGAAGTCATATTATCTTCACTCTACGGTTTTGTAATGAAATGAATTTTGAACTCAGGGAGATCAAAATGCAAGATGAAAAGTTTTGGGAAAGTCCTTTTATTCCCTCTCATTCAACTTTCAAAAAGTTTTCAATTTCCAATCATTTTCACACAATCAATCACACAACAATCAAACAAACAATCATAATAATTTATTTAATATAACATTCCAAAATTTAGAATTTTGGGATGTTGCACAGACCTATTGTATACCCTGCCCTGAGTTTGGCAAGGGAGTACAATTTTTGATCTAGGAGTGGATCACTGGACAGTTGTTAAAATTATCCTTAGAGGACTAAGGAAATATTTCTCGGTTGTGGAGGTGATAAAGAGTTCATCATAAATAGTTACGTCGATGCAAGCTTTCGCACCGATCTAGATGACTTTAAGTCACAATCCGGATACATATTGAAAGTGGGAGCAATTAGCTAAAGTAGATCCATGCAGTGCATTGTAGACATAGAAATTTGCAAAATACATACGGATCTGAATTTGGCAGACCCGTTGACTAAACTTCTCTCAAAATCAAAACATGATCACACCTTAGTACTCTTTAGGTGTTAATCACATGGTGATGTGAACTAAGATTACTGACTCTAGTAAACCCTTTGAGTGTTGGTCACATGGCGATGTGAACTATGGGTGTTAATCACATGGTGATGTGAACTATTGGTGTTAAATCACATGGCGATGTGAACTAGATTATTGACTCTAGTGCAAGTGGGAGACTGAAGGAACTATGCCCTAGAGGCAATAATAAAGTTGTTATTTATATTTCCTTATATCATGATAAATGTTTATTATTCATGCTAGAATTGTATTAACCGGAAACTTAGTACATGTGTGAATACATAGACAAACAGAGTGTCACTAGTTTTCCTCTACTTGACTAGCTCATTGAATCAATGATGGTTATGTTTCCTAACCATAGACATGAGTTGTCATTTGATTAACGGGATAACATCATTAGATAATGATGTGATTGACTTGACCCATCCGTTAGCTTAGCACGATGATCATTTAGTTTGTTGCTATTGCTTTCTCCATAACTATACATGTTCCTATGACTCTGAGATCATGCAACTCCCGAATACCGGAGGAACACTTTGTGTGCTACCAAATGTCCAACGTAACTGGGTGATTATAAAGGTGCTCTACATGTGTCTCCGATGGTATTTGTTGAGTTGGCATAGATCAAGATTAGGATTTGTCACTCTGATTGTCAGAGAGGTATCTCTGGGCCCTCTTGGTAATGTACATCACAATAAGCCTTGCAAGCAATGTAGCTAATGAGTTAGTTATGGGATGTAGCATTACGGAACGAGTAAAGAGACTTGCCGGTAACAAGATTGAACTAGGTATTGAGATACCGACAATCGAAACTCGGGCAAGTAACATACCGATGACAAAGGGAACAACGTATGTTGTTATGCGGTTTGACCGATAAAGATCTTCATAGAATATGTAGGAACCAATATGAGCATCCAGGTTCCGCTATTGTTTATTGACCGGAGATGAGTCTCGCTCATGTCTACATAGTTCTCGAACCCGTAGGGTCCGCATGCTTAACATTCGATGACGATCGGTATTACAAGTTTATGTGTTTTGATGTACTGAAGGTAGTTCGGAGTCCCAGATTTGATCACGGACATGACGAGGAGTCTCGAAATGGTTGAGACATAAAGATTGATATATTGGAAGCCTATGTTTGGACATCGGAATGGTTCCAGGTGAAATCGGGACGGAACACCGGGAGGTTACCAGAACCCCCTGGGAGGTATATGGGCCTTATTTGGCCTTAGTGGGAGAGAGGGGAAAGGAGGAAAAGAGGGGGCCCCCCAAGCCCAATCCGAATTGGGAGGGGGGCCCCAAGCCCAATCCGAATTGGGAGGGGGGCCGGCCCCCCCTTTTTCTTCCTCCTCCCTCCTCCTTCCTTCTCTCCTAAATCCAACAAGGCAGGGGGGAATCCTACTCCCGGTGGGAGTAGGACTCCCCTTGGGGCGCGCCTAGGAGGTCGGCCCCCTCCCCCTCCTCCACTCCTTTATATACGGGGGAGGGGGGCACCCCATGGACACATAAGTTCATCATTGATCTTTTAGCCGTGTGCGGTGCCCCCTCCACCATAATCCACCTCGGTAATATCATAGCGGTGCTTAGGCGAAGCCATGTTCCGGTAGCAACATCATCACCGTCATCACGCCGTCATGTTGACGAAACTCTCCCTCGAAGCTCTACTGGATCGTGAGTTCATGGGATGTCACCGAGCCGAACGTGTGCATATCACGGAGGTGTCGTACCTTCGGTGCTAGATCGGTCAATCGTGAAGACGTATGACTACATCAACCGCGTTGTCATAACGCTTCCGCTTACGGTCTACGAGGGTACGTAGATGATACTCTCCCCTCTCGTTACTATGCATCACCATGATCTTGCATGTGCGTAGGATTTTTTTTGAAATTACTGCGTTCCCCAACAAATTGTTGGCATATGCATTCTGTCCTATTTGTTTGGTTCAAAGAATGCATATTAGTCAGTGGGATTGTAATGAATTAGCTTATTTGTCACTGAGTTGAAGTTAGATTGATGTTGTAAACTTTTAAATGATGTCAATTGTTCCTGGATGTGTTACTTTGATGTTGTGCATATTTTGGCAGATAGAAAGTAATTGAGAAGCATTAATTAGATCTTGTGATCTAGTGGACTAACATCAATGAAATGATAATGCATCATAGTGGTCACTTAGTAAACAATAACAGCCAATTATACCAACAAAATGGCGGATCAACAAGGCATGACTAACAACAACATCACATAAGATATACTTGTACACAGGTTCAATAGTTGCATCACACAACAATATCAACTAAATAGTTCAAACAAAGGGACACATGGTTCAAATATTCTAGTACATCATTAGAGTGCCTGGCACTTCATCACACATTGTTCAAACAAAATGACATGGCCACAGAGTGTTCACAATAGGTTTCCCCTCTGGCTCCTAGTGTTGCATGCAAGATTGGTAAAGAGCCTGGACTTGCTCCTAGTGTTCCTGGGAACAACTGCCACCTTCTTGGGAGAGGAAGACATGCTTAGCTGGTTGCTTCCAGTAACAGAAACACCACCAGTCGAGAGCGTATCGCCTTCGCCATCTTCTTTGGTGAAAGAGGGTTGTCACCTCTCTCTGCTAGTCTTTTGTAGTTTTTCCTTGGGCTGAAAAGTAACAACACAAGCTTTATTAGTTAGTAATTAAATAATTTGACAGATAAATCAAATATTTGTAGTTCAAATAGCAGTTTACCTCACAACACTTGTTGCATCACTTGCTACAGTTGGTGCATCACTTACAGGAGCTATATCATTTGTTTGTGGTGCAAGATTTGCACTTGCTGCTTCTGTCTCAGTTGCTGCAGGTGCATCTATCTCTACTGCTTCTGTAGGTTCTGTAGGTTCATTTGTCTTAGGTTCTATAGGTTCATTTGTCTCAGGTGCTTCAAGTGCATTGTTAGCACCCCAATGCTCATCGTCTTCTCCAAATGCTGGGTCAATTGACTCTTTGCACTTACTGCCATGGTGACCAAGTCTGACACACCTAGAACACTTCTTTCTCCTGCCCCCAAGTCCTCTTCCTTCTGACTTTGCCCTAATCCTGGTCTTTCTAGGTCTACCAGGGGGGCTGTTTTGAACTGGAGCACACAACTTGAACCCAGGGTCAACTATATCCCACTATTGCTTCCCCTCCATTGCAGGCAAGTTGTCAGCATATGTTGCATTGAACATTTGCACTGAGTAATATGGGTGCACATACTGGTCAATCTCACTGACTGGGCCTCTCATTGATGTTATGAAATACAATGCATGTATGCAAGGTTGGCCTGTAATTTGCCACTTTCTGCAGCTGCAAGTCATAGCTTTTAAGTCCACGGGATATCTCCACTCCCTCTTTTCTTTGTCAACTGCAGTGACCTCAGCCTCATGTGTACTTCTTTTAACTACAGTCATGTCCAACCCCTTTGATTTTTCCAGCAACATTTTCATAACTTTTGGAATTACTAGATGCCCAACATATGTTGCTGCTCCAATGCTCTGCTTAATGTCAAATTTCTCCATTATGTATTGTCTTATTTTGTCAAGTAGATCAACAATGTGTAGCCCTTTCCACTTTATAATCTTGGAATTAAAGGACTCTGCAAGATTATTGTTAACATAATCTAACTTGCATATTTCATTAAAAAGAGCCCTTGCCTATAACTTAGTGTGGTGCTCCTCCATATACTCTTGCACACCTGGCTTGTTGTACAACTGAGTGAGACGGTACTTGTGCTTTTTCAAACTATATGTCAAAGAACAGGGCCACAAGTTCTCATCAAAGAATTTTCCTCTAATTTTTTTTACTGAAATTAGCTGCAAGATGCCTCATGCATTCCCTGTGCTCTACACCTGGGAACACAGCTTCTACAGCTGTCTCAAGTCCCTTGTAGGCATCAGTGTGAATAACCAGTCCTTCTGGGTGCCCTATTAGGTTTTTTAAGTTCTGGAAAAACTAGGTCCAACTCTCAATGTTCTCTGTCTCTAGCACTCCATATGCAACTAGAAAGATCCAGTTGCATGCATCTACAACACAAGCACTTACAAGCTGACCTTTAAACCTTCCATTTAATGATGTTGCATCTACTGCTAGATATGGCCTACAGCCAGCCAAAAGTCCTTGCCAAGAGGCCTTAAATGATACAAAAACTCTCCTAAAGCACTCTTTGTACCTTTTTCCATTGAGCTTGAACTCTACTGTGTGTTTGTCAATATTAACCACACTACCAGGAGATGCCTTTTCTACTTCGGCTTTGAAAGTATACAATAGTTGGAATGAATCAGAACACTTACCATAGATGTTGTCCAGAGCCATTTGCTTGCCATAAAATACTCTCATGTAAGGCAGCTTCACCCCATACTTTTTCTTCAAATCAGTTTGCAGAGTTGGCACTGAAATATTTGAATTCTCCCTGACCCAGTTCTTGACAGCATCTGCCACCCACCTACACTTTGCAAACCTTGGCCTTTGCCTCCTGGTAACACTTAGGCAAGTGTGACATGTCTTGTTCACTTTGACCTGCACCAAATAAGAGTCAACAATAGTTCAGACAATGTTTAGGTACTGAAATATTAGGAATGCACCTTTTATCATTCTCAACAATTTATAAGCACAATGAGTAGTTAATCTACCTGGAAAAGTGTGCTATTTCTCATTCTGGAGGCATGCATCCTCCACTTACACCTTTTATAAGCACAATGAATAGTTAATATACTAGGTTCACTCTTGTCAATTACAAATTCACTCTGGGTCTTGATTGCAAAGGTGGCAAGTGCATTTCTACAATCTATGACATCTGAAAAAATAGTTCCTTCTGCTAAAGAAGGATCATCTCTGTTATATTGCACTTCAGGTCTACCCTCATCCTCTGTCTCAGAATATCCCATGTCCATGTCCTCCTCTCTCTCTAATCAAAGTCTGTATCCTCAAATTGGGGGGGGGGGGGTGGAATGAAATCTTCAGCGTCCTCATTGGGTGGTTTCCTAACAACAAACTCTGGGTGCATTATTTCATCCTCATCATCTGTGGGCACTTCATCAGGAAATTCCTCTTCTATGATTGGACATGTTGTTTCTTTGCTATACTCAGGACATATTTGACTAGACAAATTGGCACTTGGGGTTCCTGGTTGTTTAACTCTGCTTTCAGGCTCTAAAGTTGTAGGTGCAAATTTCCTTCTTTTAGAGTGATAGCTTTGAGTCTATGAACTACCAGTTGCTGCTTTCCTTCCACTATTTTGACTGCTTTTATGTTGTGAAGAAGTAGCTGCAGGTCTTGCAGCTCTGCTATCTGTTTCTCCTCTTTTTTCCTTTGAATGATAGTAATTTCAGTTGCACTGAATTGCTCTCAGCATTTGTGGAAAACATTAGTCCTAACTCATCATCATTTTGAACTGGCACCCAGACAGTATTCTGCATGTCCCAATATCTAAACTCTACAGCATCAAAAAGACCCCATGGATATTTATCACTAATAGCACTTGTGAATTGGACAAATGTCAATGTTTTGTCCACCACAAATGAAAATGTGAAGCATGTAGCGGCTCCTTTGGTGCCACCATTTCCTATCAAAGTGGTCTCCATTCTACAGTTGAGACCAAAATCTCTCTCTGGTTTCATCCTACGATATTTGTAATAAAATACCATTACAAGCTAGCAGTAACCACTAAGAGCGCATCAAATTGGTGGAAATCTACCTACAGTAGCAGAGAAAAATCTAGGTCAAGATCTAGTAGAGAAACTTACCCCACTGGAATCTGCATTCCTGATATGTGTGTCATTTGCGAAGATGCTTCTTTGCCAGCACCACAACCACCAGTGGCCGCCATCTTCTTTTGAGGATGCAACCTCCGGTGGCCGCCTCCTCTAGCACCGTAGCAGAGGGAGAAGATGCATTGGGTAATCACCTCCACTCCCACTGCATCTCAACGCCGGCACTCCTACAGATCCGCCGCCACTGAAGAGATCTAGGATGAGCTAGGTTTAGGGTTTCAGTCGCCAAGAGGGGAACGAGAGAAGAGATGCATCGCGAGATAGAGGAAACAGAGTGAGCTCGTGGATAGCGTTTGACACGGGCCCACATGTAAGGAGCAGGGGCTACAATGTCCAACTGGCGCCCAGTTACTAGTCAAACACCCTTGACTCGACGGAAACGGTGCGGAGGGGTATTTCTGTAAGGGCATGATACGTCCATTTTGCATCATGCTTTTATATCGATATTTATTGCATTATGGGTTGTTATTACACATTATGTCACAATACTTATGCCTATTCTCTCTTATTTTACAAGGTTTACATGAAGAGGGAGAATGCCGGCAGCTGGAATTCTGGGATGGAAAAGGAACAAATATTAGAGACCTATTCTGCACAACTCCAAAGTCCTGAACTTCACGTGAGCAAGTTTCAGAATATATAAAAAATATTGGGCGAAAGAAGTACTAGAGGGGGGCCACCAACCATCCACGAGGGTGGGGGCGCGCCCCCTGCCTCGTGGGCCCCCTGGCAGCCCTCTGATGCCCATCTTCTGCTATATGAGGTCTTTCATTGAGGAAAAAATCATAAGCTAGCTCACGGGACGAAACTCCGCCGCCATGAGGTGGAACCTTGGCGGAACCAATCTAGGGCACCGGCGGAGCTGTTCTGTCGGGGAAACTTCCCTCTGGGAGGGCGAAATCATCACCATCGTCATCAACAACGATCCTCTCATCGGGAGGGGGTCAATCTCCATCAACATATTCACCAGCACCATCTCATCTCAAATCCTAGTTCATCTCTTGTATCCAATATTTGTCCCAAAGCCTCAGATTGTTACCTGTGGCTTGCTAGTAGTGTTGATTATTCTTTGTAGTTGATGCTAGTTGGTTTATTCGGTGGAAGATCATATGTTCAGATCCTTTATGCATATTAATACCCCTATGATTATGAACATGAATATGATTTGTGAGTACTTACGTTTGTTCCTGAGGACATGGGAGAAGTCTTGCTATAAGTAGTCATGTGAATTTGGTATTCGTTCGATATTTTGATGAGATGTATGTTGTCTTTCCTCTAGTGGTGTCATATGAACGTCGACTACATGACACTTCACCATTGTTTGGGCCTAGAGGAGGGTATTGGGAAGTAATAAGTAGATGATGGGTTGCTAGAGTGAAAGAAGCTTAAACCCTAGTTTATGCATTGCTTCATAAGGGGCTGATTTGGATCCATATGTTTCATGATATGGTTAGGTTTACCTTAATACATCTATTGTAGTTGCGGATGCTTGCAATAGGGGTTAATCATAAGTGGGATGCTTGTCCAGGGAAGGACAGTACCCAAGCACTGGTCCACCCACATACCAAATTATCAAAGTACCGAACGCGAATCATATGAACGTGATGAAAACTAGCTTGACGATAATTCCCATGTGTCCTCGGGAGCGCTTTACTTTATATAAGAGTTTGTCCAGGCTTGTCATTTGCTACAAAAAGGATTGGGCCATCTTGCTTCACCTTATTTACTTTTATTACTTGTTACCCGTTACAAATTACCTTATCACAAAACAATCTGTTACTGATAATTTCAGTGCTTGCAGAGAATACCATACTGAAAACTGCTTATCATTTCCTTCTGCTCCTCGTTGGGTTCGACACTCTTACTTATGGAAAGGACTAAGATAGATCCCCTACACTTGTGGGTCATCAAGACCCTTTTTGACGCCGTTGCCGGGGAGTGAAGCGCCTTTGGTAGGTGGAATTAGGTAAGGAAAATTTATATAGTGTGCTGAAATTTACTGTCACTTGTTACTATGGAACATAATCCTTTGAGGGGCTTGTTCGGGGTATCTTCACCCCAACCTACTGAACCTACTGAAAATGTTTACTTTGAAATTCCTTCGGGTATGATAGAGAAACTGCTAGCTAATCCTTTCACAGGTGATGGAACATTACATCCCGATTTGCACCTAATCTATGTGGATGAAGTTTCTGGATTATTTAAGCTTGCAGGTATGCCCGAGGATGTCATCAAGAAGAAGGTCTTGCCTTTATCTTTGAAGGGAAAGGCATTGACATGGTTTAGGCTATGTGATGATATGGGATCATGGAACTACAACCGATTGAAATTGGAATTTCATCATAAGTTTTATCCTATGCATCTTGTTCATCGTGATCGTAATTATATATATAATTTTTGGCCTCATGAAGGAGAAAGCATCGCTCAAGCTTGGGGGAGGCTTAAGTCAATGTTATATTCATGCCCCAATCATGAGCTCTCAAGAGAAATTACTATTGAAAAAATTTATGCTCGGCTTTCTCTAGAAAAATCGCTCCATGCTCGATACTTCTTGTACTGGCTCTTTTATGATGAAGACTATTGAATTCAAATGGGATTTATTGTAAAGAATTAAATGCAACTCTGAAGATTGGCATCTCGATGAAGGTAAGGAGTCAGGTATAACACCTAAGTTTGATTGTGTTAAATCTTTTATGGATACCAATGCTTTCTGTGAATTTAGCACTAAATATGGACTTGACTCTGAGATAGTAGCTTCTTTCTGTGAATCCTTTGCTACACATGTTGATCTCCCTAAGGAGAAGTGGTTTAAATATAACCCTCACCTTGAAGTAAAAGTAGTTGCACCTATTGAAGTTGAAGAAAAGACTATCACTTATAATGATCTTGTTGTTCCTACTACTTATATTGAGAAACCACCTTTCCCTGTTAGAATAAAGGATCATTCTAAAGCTTCAACTATAGTTCGTAAGAGTAATACTAGAACACCTACACCCTCTAAGCAAATTAAAGTTGAACCTAGTGGTGCTATGGTTAAAGATCTCTTGGCCGATAATATTGATGGGCATGTTATTTACTTTTGTGATGAAGCTGCTAGAATTGCTAGACCCGATACTAAAAATAAACATAGACCTGTTGTAGGCATGCCTGTTATTTCTGTTAAAATAGGAGATCATTGCTATCATGGCTTATGTCATATGGGTGCTAGTGCAAATGCAATACCCCATTCCCTATATAAAGAAATTATGCATGATATTGCACCTGCTAAGATAGAGGAAATTGATGTTACTATTAAACTTGCCAATAGAGACACTATTTCACCAGTTGGGATTGTTAGAGATGTTGAAGTCTTGTGTGGGAAAGTTAAATATCCTGTTGATTTTCTTGTTCTTGGTTCCCCACAAGATGACTTTTGTCCCATTATATTTGGTAGACCCTTCTTGAATACTGTTAATGCTAAGATAGACTGCAATAAGGATATTGTTTCTACTAGTTTGGGGGATATGTCTCATGAGTTTAATTTTGCTAAGTTTTGTAGACAACCCCATGATAAAGAATTGCCTAGTAAAGATGAAATTATTGGTCTTGCTTCTATTGCTGTGACTCCTAATGATCCTTTAGAGCAATATTTGCTAGACCATGAAAATGATATGTTTATGAATGAAAGAAGGGAAATAGATGAAGTATTCTTTAAACAGGGGCCTATTTTGAAGCACAACTTGCTTGTTGAAATTCTAGGGGATCCTCCTCCACCCAAGGGTGACCCCGTGTTTGAGCTTAAACCTTTACCTGATACTCTTAAATATGCTTATCTTGATGAGAAAGAGATATATCATGTTATTATTAGTGCAAACCTTTCAGAGCATGAAGAAAAGAAATTATTGAAAACTCCGAAGAAGCACTATGCCGCTATTGGATATACTCTTGATGATCTTAAGGGCATTAGTCCCACTCTATGCCAGCATAAAATAAAATTGGAGAAGGACACAAAACCGGCTGTTGATCACCAATGACGGTTAAATCCTAAGATGAAAGAAGTGGTAAGAAAAGAAATAATAAAGCTTCTAGAGGCAGGTATAATTTATCCCGTTGCTGATAGTCAGTGGGTAAGTCCTGTCCATTGTGTCCCTAAGAAGGGAGGTATTACTGTTTTTCCTAATGATGAAGATGAATTCATCCCATAAAGAATTGTTATAGGTTATAGAATGGTAATTGATTTCCGCAAATTAAATAAAGCTACTAAAAAGGATCATTACCCTTTACCTTTTATTGATCAAATGCTAGAAAGATTATCCAAACATACACACTTTTGCTTTCTAGATGGTTATTCTGGTTTCTCTCTGTAGTGACCCGACCTCAGATGGTCAAGTATCTGTGCTTCAGTGCCATCCCTGGATCGGTAATGCTGACACACACAGTACTCGAAGGATTTATAACAGAGTGGCAATCACACACTTATTACATCGAATGCCTCAAGAGAGAACTTAATACAATAATATGGCTTAAGGCCATCTAATACGATAATAGCGGAAGGCTTGGAAGATAAAGTGAGTCCATCAACTCCAACGGCATAACTGAGCTGCACGGCAACGACCTAACGACCTTACTCCTCGTCTGAAAAGTCTGCAACATAATACGTTGCAGCCCGAAAACGGGTCAGCACATGGAATATGTAACATCCCAAATTTTCAATTTGGAATGTTATACATTAGATCATCATGCATATCATATTTTATTTTACATTTTGGTTGCTCCTAGAAATTCTACGCAACTCAATGACCTACGGAGAGAGTTGGGGATTTCGTTATTTTCATATTTGAGTTTTCTCAAATTTTGAGAATAGGATCATTTGATTTTATTTATTTTATCATCAATTATTTCTATTACAAAAATATGAGAGAGGGAATAAAATGACTTTCCCAAAATAAAGAAATATTAAGGTTTTAATAAAAAAAATCAAATAAGATTTTATTTCGGAGTTTTTCGGTGTTTTATTTGAATTTAGGAAAAATGTGCGTTTTCCAAAATTGCATTTAGGGCACAAATAAATGTTCACCTTGTGCGGCTTGATTTTAGAAGCCCGTGAAAATTTATTTCGGAATTTTTGGAGTCCGTTTAGTATTTCTTTTTATTTTTCTTCTGATCGGAATAATTAAAAAAACGAACCGACTTCGGGGGCAGCCTTTAAATAGCGCCGCCCCGAGCCGCCCCAGCCCATCAGCCCCGCCTCGATCCGCGTGCACCGCTGGAGCCGCCGCCGCCGCCTACGATCCCACCGCCTGAGGTTCGTCGCGCCTCATTTTCCGTGCCAAAAAAAAGAGAAAAAAATATTCGGTGTTCGTCGTTTTTCTTTTTCTCGGATTAAATCCGCGATTTTTCTGATCGCGGTTCCTGGTCCGATTTTCGTTTTAGTTTAAATTTTCGCTCGTTTATCGGAATCAGGCGATTCAAGCGCCTAGAGTTTCATCTCGAAACCCTCTATCCGTTTAACCAACTTAAACAAGATTTTGCTACTGCAAAATTTGCCCTAGATCCAGATTACAAGAATGAAGTTGTTTTCTTTCGTCATTTGATTTTCGTTGCTTCGTTCGATTTGATTCTTTTTGCCAACCGGAGTTCTTAAGTTGAACCTTCTGGTTAGATCTCTTATTTGAGTTTTACCTGTGCATTAGATGAGTACTTATTGTATGCTTGTTTGTTTGTCTGCGATAGAATACCCGGAGTGCGCCGCCTGTTACTTCGAATCGCTAGGTTTCCCGGATCATCATCAAGGCAAGTAACACTTTGATCATACCTTTTCTACTACCCAGTTTTATTGCATTAGATCAATCCTCACACATTGCATGATTAGGATCTAATTAAATTGTGGGATGGGAAGTAGATAAGGTAGTACCTATTACCTGTTTATTATCAAACCTTTGGGAGTTACTTTTCTGTTTGCTTATTATGCCATGCTATGCTAGTAGACGTGGATTGGGTGAGTGAAATCCATGAAAGATGTGAGATTGTTAATTAATGGTTTATCTAAGGTGGCAACTTAAACACACATCTGGGTGGATTGAGGCACCTGGGTATTCCAGGACTTGCCTGTTTTCTTTTGGACCGCCACCCAGGCTCAAAGGGATCATGAGACTATTCATACCGTGTGAAGCCACAAGCTATTATGGGCTCTAGCATAGTTGATTAAGTCGTGTGAACTCTTACAGTGGTAGACTAGCAGATGTAGGGGTTGTAGGTGGTACGGTCTATCCATCGTAAGGTGCAAACGCTTCTGAAAGACTATGTCTCGGCCATCCGTCTTCTCAAACACCATGTAGTGCGAGAAACCAAACGGAGGCGATCGAGTCTTGTGGGGAAAAGTGCGCAAACCTCTACAGAGTGTAATAAACTAATCATGGTGAGCCGTGTCCCCGGTTATGGACATCTTGAGTATCTATGTTTAATGATGATGCTTAATTGGGATTGAGAATGCTGTCAACCATTCTCAATGTTTAACAACCACCATGATAGTTAAATAAAATTATTCCTTTGAAGTAGGGAAAAATTGGCTTTACGCAAAACTGTAACCATAGAGCTTTCCACCAGCCAAATATGCATATAGTATAGTTGTTTCATTCCATTACTCTCTATTTGTTACCTTGCCAGCATATTCCATGTGCTGACCCGTTTTCGGGCTGCAACGTTAATGTTGCAGACTTTTCAGACGATGATTAAGGAGTTTTTAGGTCGTGGTTCTATACTCAGTGATGCCGTTGGAGTTGATGGACTCACTTATCTTCCAAGCCTTCCGCTATTATAGTTATTAGATGGCCTTAAGCCATATTTATTGTAATAAGTTCTCTTTTGAGACACTCGATGTAATAAGTGTGTGATTGCTACTCTGCTATAAATCCTCCGAGTACTGTGTGGTGTCAGCATTACTGATCCAGGGATGACACCGGAGCACAGAGATCAGACTGTTTGAGGTCTGGTCGCTAAAGAGATGGTATCAGAGCACACGCTGATTGTAGGACACGACCACTAAACTAAAGACCTAGATCACTATTCACTCTCTTCTCTTCTGACCTCTCATCCTTTCTACTCTTTAGGATGGCGGATGCAAGGAACAAGTTCATGCAACCGGATGAAGATACACCCTTTGGACGACACTTGAAGGAAGTCACTAGATACCTGAATATAGGAGTACCAAGCTTCACGGGAACCTACAACGCCACTTTACCTGAAGAAGAGCACTGGATGATTCAAGTTCAAGTTCCAGGAAGGACGTTCATGCCAGTCACTGAGCCCATAGAATTTTCTTTTGATGCACCAACTTGGAGTCTAGGAAAGAGCATGGCAGCTCACATCGCCATGGGACGCATTGGAGAAGTCTACCGCAATGATCTCAAGGATACTATCTACCAGATTTGTGGGCGCCGAGATGAGCACTGGGAGATGATCAGCACCAGGAAGGATAGATCAATCGCAGCTTTTATCCAGGAGCTAAACCAGCACATTCGACGACAGGAGAACCAGATGTGCGCCGACATGATAGATCTGAAGAAGGCAAAGACTAGAATCAAGGAACTGGAGGAAGAACTCAAGGCTACACGTGAAGATTATGAAGAGGAAATTGAAGTATTGGTGGATAAGAATGCCGACCTAACAAAGAAGATTGGAATATTTATGGGAGGCCCTACACCAGTAGATGAAGACAAAGAACCCAAGGAGATTAGCCCGGAAGACTACATCATCATCGACGGCACCGACTCGGAACCAGATAGTAGTGATGATGATTATGTTGATGAAGCTGGAGCAGATATCATGGAGTCAACGACCGTAGAATATTTCTAGTAGACCACCTCATCAGTAGTAGTAGTCCACCATGTAAATATAGTAGTCTGAGCACTTTTGCGATAGATAGATCGATCGTATGCCCTTGTTTGATTGAATGAAGTGAATTGTTTGATTTTGCCTCATGTGCATATGGGTAGTGTTTTCTCTTTAGACCCCCTCTATTCTTATATCTCATCTTTTTTAAACCCTCAGATGTCTCCGAGACGTGACCCCGGATTTACCTTTCCACCGGAGCTCACCCAGTTGATCCAGTAGCAGAACACATTGATGCAGTTACTAGTCCAGAATCAGAATCAGGGGAACAACAACAACAACCCACCACCACCACCACCTGTTGACCACTTAGCGTGTTTTCTTAGGCTGAATCCGCTGGTGTTTTCCAGTAGCACCGAGCCGATAGTAGCAGATGATTGGCTCCGCAAGACAGCTAGGGAGTTGACCACATCAGGATGCACAGATGCGGAGAAGGTGAAGTTTTCCGCACATCAGCTAGAAGGACCAGCAGCATCATGGTGGGAGAATTTCTCAGCCACTTTCCCAGTCGACACTGTCACATGGGACCAGTTTCAGCAAGCTTTTCGTACTACCCATGTTTCAGCAGGAGCTATGGCCATGAAGAAGCGTGAGTTTCGCAACTTGCGCCAAGGAGGACGGACAGTTGGCCAGTATGTGGAGGAGTTTAGTAAGTTAGCACGTTATGCCCCAGATGACGTTGCTACAGATGCAGCTAAGCAGGAGAAGTTTCTGGAAGGACTGAATGATGAGTTCAGCATGCAGTTGATGGTAGCCACCTTCAACAACTACCAGGAGTTGGTAGATCATGCTCTTATGATTGAAGGGAAGCAGCGGCAGATTGAGAATCGCAAGAGGATGTATGGACAAGGAAAGTACAATTCAGGAGCTCAGTAGAAGCCACGTTTTACCCCTAGACCGGGAGGACATTTTCAGCATACTCATGGAGGAGGTAGCTCGCACAATCACAATGGCACCAAGAATGGAAATGGCAATGGAGGAAGCCACGGCCAGAACCGCACCAACCCATCAACCCCAACCAAGAAGGACCTGAGCCAAGTCACTTGTTTTAAGTGTTCAAAGACCGGACATTATGCCAATGAATGTCCTGAAGGCCAAAATGGCAATGGAAGTTCTAGGAAGAAGCCAAACCCTTTCAATAGAGGACAGGTGAACCACGTTAGCGTGGAGGAGGTTGAAGCTCAGCCCGATGCAGTAATAGGTAAGTTTTTGGTTAAGTCATATACTGCACTCGTTCCTTTTGATACTGGTGCATCGCATTCATACATCTCAAGGGGATTTGTGGATAAGTATAACCTACCAACCCAAGCCCTTAGGTCACCCGTGTTAGTAACCTCGCCCGGAGTAGAGTATGTGGCTAGTCTATGGTGTGATCGGTTACCATTAAGGATTGGTAACTATGTTTTTCCCTCAGACCTATTAGTATTGGAATCTCAAGGATTGGATGTGATATTAGGCATGGATTGGTTATCAAAGTATGAAGGGAATATTGAGTGTGCTAGTAAGTCAATTTTTCTTACCACCCCAGAAGGGAGAAGGATCAAGTATGTATCCCGACATGTGCCAAAGAGGACTCAAGTAAATTGCTTAACAGGAGTTGTGCAGGAGGAAGTACCAGTGGTAAGGGATTTTCCTGAAGTATTTCTAGAAGAGTTGCCAGGCATGCCACCGGAGAGAGATATTGAGTTCTTGATTGAGCTATTGCCAGGCACAGGGCCGATATCAAAGAAATCATATAGGATGCCAGTAAAGGATTTGGTGGAAATTAAGAAGCAGATTAAGGAATTACTGGATAAGGGATATATTCGCCCAAGTTCTTCACCTTGGGGATCGCCAGTACTACTAGTAGAGAAGAAGGATGGATGGTTAAGGATGGTTGTTGATTATCGAGGATTGAATGAAGTAACGATCAAGAACAAGTACCCACTACCAATGATCAATGATCTGTTTGATCGATTGCAAGGAGCTAAGGTATTTTCCAAGATCGATCTGCAATCAGGATACCACCAATTGAAGATTCGAGAACAGGATATTCCAAAGACAACTTTTACCACCAGGTATGGGCTGTATGAGTATACCGTTATGTCATTTGGTCTGACTAACGCACCTGCCTATTTTATGAACATGATGAACAAAGTATTTATGGAGTTTTTGGATAAGTTCGTCGTAGTGTTCATTGATGATATCCTGGTTTACTCGAAGAATGAAGAGGAACATAAGGAGCATTTGCATTTGGTACTTGGAAAGCTCAGAGAACATCAATTATATGCCAAGTTCAGCAAATGTGAGTTTTGGTTGAAGGAAGTAGGATTCCTCGGACATGTTATATCTGGAGAAGGTATAGCAGTAGATCCCGCTAAAGTTGAAACTGTGACCAAGTGGGAAGCCCCAACAACAGTTGGAGAGATCGAGAGTTTTCTTGGACTCGCAGGGTACTACCGGAGATTCATTGAGAATTTTTCAAAGATTGCGAAGACTATGATGGAGTTATTAAAGAAGGATGCCAAGTTCATATGGACAGAGGAATGTGAGGCTAGTTTCCAGGAGTTGAAGAAATGCTTAGTTACCTCACCAGTGTTGATTTTGCCAGACCAGACCAAGGATTATGAGGTATATTGCGACGCTTCACGTCGAGGACTTGGAGCAGTGCTTATGCAGGAAGGGAGAGTTGTTTCATATGCCTCAAGACAACTAAAGCCTCATGAGTTGAATTATGCCACGCATGATTTGGAGTTAGCAGTCGTAGTGCATGCATTGAAGACATGGAGACATTTTGTCATTGGAAATCATTGTGAGGTGTACACGGATCATAAGAGTTTGAAGTACATTTTCACACAGAAGGAATTAAATCTCAGACAAAGGAGATGGTTGGAGCTTATCAAGGATTATGATATGAAATTGCATTATCATCCTGGAAAGGCTAATGTAGTAGCTCACGCATTAAGCCGTAAGAGCCATGTAAATACATTAATGACGAGAGGAATACCAAGGGAGTTAGCCGAAAATCTTCGTGAACTATGTTTAGAAATAGTTCCGAGAGGCTATGTAGCAGCATTGGAGATTCAGTCAACCTTGATGGATAAAATCAGGGAAGCTCAGAAAGCTGACAAAGAGATTGCCGCTATAAAGGAGAAACTGAGGAAAGGAAAAGCTAAAGGATTTCATGAGGATGAGCATGACACCTTATGGTTTGAAGACCGTGTCTACATGTCCCAATGACCCGGAGATCAGGAAGTTGATTTTGCAAGAGGCATACAATTCACCATATTCGATTCACCCAGGAAATACCAAGATGTATATGGATTTGAAGGATATTTTCTAGTGGACCGAAATGAAGAAGGATATAGAGGAGTATGTAGCAGTTGTGATGTATGTCAGAGAGTAAAGGCAGAGCATCAGAAGCCAGCAGGATTGTTACAACCATTGCCGATACCCGAATGGAAGTGGGATAAGTTAGGCATGGATTTTATCACGGGATTGCCCAGGACACGTTCAGGCTATGACTCGATTTGGGTTGTAATTGATCGATTAACGAAAGTAGCTCATTTCATCCCAGTAAAGACCACTTACACCAGTGCTAAGTTGGCAAAGATATACATGACCAGGATCTTATGTCTGCATGGAGTTCCAAGGAGTGTCGTATCGGATAGAGGAACCCAGTTTACCTCAAAGTTCTGGTAGCAGTTGCACGAAACTTTGGGTACCAGGCTAGAATTCAGTACAGCTTTTCATCCACAGATAGATGGACAGACCGAGAGAGTCAATCAGATTTTGGAGGATATGCTGAGAGCTTGTGCGCTAGATTATGGATCTAGTTGGGACGATAATTTGCCATATGCAGAGTTCTCTTACAACAACAGTTATCAAACCAGTTTAAAGATGGCCCCTTTCAAAGCTTTGTACGGAAGGAGGTGCAGGACACCGTTGTCGTCGGACGAAGTTGGAGACCGCCAGTTGTTTGGACCCGACTTGATTAAAGAGTCTGAACAGAAGGTGAAGTTGATTCGCGATAGGCTCAAGGTAGCCCAGTCGAGACAGAAGAGTTATGCGGATTCTAAACGCAAGGAGACAGTTTACGAAGTCGGAGACAGAGCATCTCTTCGAGTATCTCCACTTTGGGGAACAAAGCGTTTTGGAGTTAAAGGGAAGTTAGCACCACGATTTGTAGGACCATATCGAGTTTTGGAGCGTATGGGAGAAGTGGCCTACAAGTTGGAATTGCCCGAAGGATTGTCAGGAGTACATGATGTGTTCCACGTTTCTCAGTTAAAGAAATGTCACGCGGAGATGGCTGACATACCGTTGAGAGACACAGTGCCTTTGGAAACTATTCAGTTCGATAACGATTTGACCTACGAGGAGAAACCAGTTAAGATTCTCGAGTTTGCCAGCCGAGTTACCTGCAGCAAGGTTATCAAGTTTTGCAAAGTTCAGTGGAGCCACCACACGGAGGATGAAGCCACCTGGGAGCGAGAGGAAGATTTGCTCAAAGACCACCCTCACCTATTTTCTAGCCAACCCGAATCTCGAGGGTGAGATTCATCTTAAGGGGGGTAGGTTTGTAACATCCCAAATTTTCAATTTGGAATGTTATACATTAGATCATCATGCATATCATTTTTTTTGCATTTCCTAGAAATTCTACGCAACTCAATGACCCACGGAGAGAGTTGGGGATTTCGTTATTTTCATATTTGAGTTTTCTCAAATTTTGAGAATAGGATTTAATATTGAGGATTTAATAAAAAAATCAAATAAGATTTTATTTCGGAGTTTTTCGGTGTTTTATTTGAATTTAGGAAAAATGTGCGTTTTTCAAAATTGCATTTAGGGGCCAAATAAATGTTCACCTTGTGCGGCTTGATTTTAGAAGCCCGTGAAAATTTATTTCGGAATTTTTGGAGTCCATTTAGTATTTCTTTTTATTTTTCTTCCAAGCGGAATAATTAAAAAAATGAACCGACTTCGGGCCGTACCCAAGCGGGACACCGCCCGGGGACAGCCTTTAAATAGTGCCGCCCCGAGCCGCCCCAGCCCATCAGCCCCGCCTCGATCCGCATGCACCGCTGGAGCCGCCGCCGCCGCCGACGATCCCGCCGCCTGAGGTTCGTCGCGCCTCGTTTTCCGTGCCAAAAAAAAGAGAAAAAATATTCGGCGTTCGTCGTTTTTCTTTTTCTCGGATTAAATCCGCGATTTTTCTGATCGCGATTCCTAATCCGATTTTCATTTTAGTTTAACTTTTCGCTCATTTATCAAAATTAGGTGATTCAAGCGCCTAGAGTTTCATCTCGAAACTCTCTATCCGTTTAACCAACTTAAACAATATTTTGCTACTGTAAAATTTTCCCTAGATCCAGATTACTAGAACGAAGTTGTTTCCTTTCGCCGTTTGATTTTCGTTGCTTCATTCGATTTGATTATTTTTGCCAACCGGAGTTCTTAAGTTGAACCTTCTGGTTAGATTTCTTATTTGAGTTTTACCTGTGCATTAGATGAGTACTTATTGTATGCTTGTTTGTTTGTCTGCGATAGAATACCCAGAGTGCGCCGCCTGTTACTTCGAATCGCTAGGTTTCGCGGATCATCAGCAAGGCAAGTAACACTTTGATCATACCTTTTCTACTACCCAGTTTTATTGCATTAGATCAATCACCACACATTGCATGATTAGGATCTAATTAAATTGTGGCATGGGATGTAGGTAAGGTAGTACCTATTACCTGTTTATTATCAAAACTTTGGGAGTTACTTCTACGTTTGTTTATTATGCCATGCTATGCTAGTAGACGTGGATTGGGTGAGTGAAATCCATGACAAATGTGAGATTGTTAATTAATGGTTTATCTAAGGTGGCAACTTAAACACACATCTGGGTGGACTGAGGCACCTGGGTATTCCAGGACTTGCCTGTTTTCTTTTGGACCGCCACCCAGGCTCAAAGGGATCATGAGACTATTCATACTAGAAACTTCCGTGTGCAGCCACAAGCTATTATGGGCTCTAGCATAGTTGATTAAGTCGTGTGAACTCTTACAGTGGTAGACTAGCAGATGTAGGGGTTGTAGGTGGTACGGTCTACCCATCGTAAGGTGCAAACGCTTTTGAAAGACTATGTCTCGGTCATCTGTCTTCTCAAACACCATGTAGTGCGAGAAACCAGAAGGAGGCGATCGAGTCTTGTGGGGAAAAGTGCACAAACCTCTGCAGAGTGTAATAAACTAATCATGGTTAGCCGTGTCCCCGGTTATGGACATCTTGAGTACCTAGTACTTGGATTATCATGTGAATCTCAACATGTTACTTTAAATTAATTTCATTGGGTTATGTTTAATGATGATGCTTAATTGGGATTGAGAATGTTGTCAACCATTCTCAATGTTTAACAACCACCATGATAGTTAAATAAAAGTATTCCTTTGAAGTAGGGAAAATTTGGCTTTACGCAAAAATGTAACCATAGAGCTTTCCACCAGCCAAATATGCATATAGTATAGTTGTTTCATTCCATTACTCTCTATGTGTTACCTTGCCAGCATATTCCATGTGCTGACCCATTTTCGGGCTGCAATGTTAATGTTGCAGACTTTTTAGACGACGATTAAGGAGTTTTTAGGTCGTGGTTCTATACTCAGTGATGCCGTTGGAGTTGATGGACTCACTTATCTTCCAAGCCTTCCGCTGTTATAGTTATTAGATGGCCTTAAGCCATATTTATTGTAATAAGTTCTTTTTTGAGACACTCGATGTAATAAGTGTGTGATTGCTACTCTGCTATAAATCCTTCGAGTACTATGTGGTGTCAGCATTACTGATCCAGGAATGACACCGGAGCACAGAGATCAGACTGTTTGAGGTCTGGTCGCTACAGAATATGCTGGCAAGATAACACAGTAGAGCAAGAACAGAATAATGCTATCACTACATGCATATTTGGCTGGTGGAAAGCTCTATGGTTATAGTTTTTGCGAAAAGCCAATTTTTCCCTACAACAAAGGAATAGATTTTAATTTTACTATCATGGTAGTTGAAACATCAATGAGAAGGTTCCTCCAACTCAATCCCGATTAAAGTGATTAACATCCCAACAATATTATTTAATAAATGATGAGATACATGTGATAACTCAAATACTAGATACTCAAGAATTGTCCATAACCGGGGACACGGCTAACCATGATTAGATTATACACTCTGCAGAGGTTTGCGCACTTTTCCCCACAAGACTCGATCGCCTCCGTTGGATTTCCCGCACTACAAGGTGTTTGGGAAACGAATGACCACGACACAGTCTTTCAGAAACATTAACTCTTTACTCCGGACAGACCATACCAAACCTACATCCCACTACCTGCTGATCTGTCTCTTCAAGAGCTTCACATAGCTTACTCAACTATGCTAGAGCCCATAATAGCTTGTGGCTGCACACGAAATTTTTCTAGCATGAATCATCTCAGTTCCCTTTGAGCCTGGGTGGCGGTCCATAGGAAGATCACACGGGTACTCCGGGATTTCCAAAAATATAGGCAACACTGGGTACTCCAGGTGCCTCAATCCACCCAGATTTTAATTTAAGTTGCCACCTTAAGTTTGAACCATTAATTAACAATCGCACATCTGTCATGGATTTCACTCAAACCCAAACCACGTCTACGAGCATAGCATAGCATAGTAATATAAGCAACGCATAAAGTAACTCCCAAGGGTTTGAATGTAACAGGGTAATAGGTTCTACCTCAACAACTACTTCCCAACCCACATGTTAATGATATCCTAATCATGCAATGTTTGAGTATTGGAACTAATGCATAAAAACTAGGTGATAAAAGGGACATGATCAAAGTGTTACTTGCCTTGCTGACGGTCTGCGAAACCTAGGGACTCGTAGTAGCACGCTTCGCACTCCGGGTGTTCTATCGCAAACAAACAATAACTTACATAAGCAATAAGCAAAGAAGCACAAGTAAATCTCAAATAAGAGGGGTTGACCAGAAGGTTCAACTTAAGAACTCCGGTTCGCAAAAAGAATCAAATCAAACGAAGCAACGAAACTCAAACGGCGAAAGAAAGAAGCTTTGTTTACTAATCTGAACCTAGGTCAAATTTTACAGTAGTAAAAACTTATTTGAGTTGGTTAAACAGAAAGAGGGTTTCGAGACGAAACTCTAGGCGCTTGAATCGCCTGATTCCGACTAACGAGCGAAAAGAAAAACAGAAACTAAAATCGGATCAGAAATCGCGATCAGAAAAAATCGTTGAATAAATCCAATAAAATAAAATTGACGAACAGACTAACGGATGAGCGTTCGTTAGCAGGATCTAACGGGCGAAAACCGTTCGTTAAAATGAACGTACAGACAAACGTCCGCTAACTAGAAGAACCGAGAAAAAACTGGCGAATCCGGAAAAAAAACGGATCTAGGGTTTTCTAAAAAAACGAACGGTTTAAAAAAACGGCGGCGGGTCCGGCGGCTACCTCCGGCGAGGGGGCTCCGGCGACGGTGGCAAGCAGCGGCGGCGGTGGCTAGCGCGGGCGGCGGCTGCTGCGGCAGGGTTGGCGGCGGTGACGGTGTGGTGTTGGGGCTCGGGGGCGGGCGTATATAAAGGGCGGGGCGGCGGCGTGACTTGGAGGAGGGGGCAAGGTGCGGCGGCAGGCGGAGTCCGACTCGGACTCCGGTCCGAACGGAGGCGGTGGCGCGCGCGCAGGAGCTGGCGGCGGCGGCCTGGCTCAGCTGGGCCTTAGGCCCAGTTGGGCGCGGAACTTTTTTTAAAATAATTCCGCCGACAGAAATAAAATCCTAGAAATAAATAAATAAAAATCTAAAAATGCCAAAACAAATTTTCACCGTCTAAATAAAATATTTAGAACGAGATGAACATTTCCTTGGCCCTAAAATGCAATTTTGAAAAACGTGCAATTTTTCTAATGCAAACAAAATTGCAATAAAATCCAAATAATACAAATATTTGATTTTAATATTTTTCGTCCAATATTTCAATTATCTTGGAGAAGTCATATTATCTCCTCTCATATATTTTAGTATGAAATATTTTCAGAGAGAAAATAATTAAAACCAAAATCCTAGTTTCAAAATTTGATAAAATCAAATTTGAAAACCGGGAAAATCCCCAACTCTCTCCGAGGGTCCTCGAGTTGCTTAGGATTTCGAGGATCACTAGACGAAAAGCAAATAAAACATGATATGCATGGATGACTATGTATAACATTCCAAATTGAAAATTTTGGGATGTTACAAACCTACCCCCCTTAAGATGAATCTCGCCCTCGAGATTCGGGTTGGCTAGAAAATTGGTGTGGGTGGTCTTTGCGAAGATCATCCTCTCGTTCCCAGGTGGCTTCGTCCTTGGTATGGTGGCTCCACTGAACTTTGTAAAACTTGATAACTTTACTGCGAGTGACTCTGCTAGCAAACTCAAGAATCTTTACTGGCTTTTCCTCGTAAGTCAAATCACTGTCCAACTGAATTGCCTCCAAGGGTACTGTATCTCTTAACGGTATATCGGCCATCTCAGCATGACACTTCTTCAGCTATGAAACATGGAACACATCATGAACTCGTGACATTTCCTCGGGTAACTCCAACTTGTAGGCAACTTCTCCCATCCGTTCCAAAACATGATACGGTCCTACAAATCTCGGAGCTAGTTTGCCCTTAACTCCAAAACGTTTCACTCCTCGCAAGGGAGATACTCGCAGATGTACTCTATCTCCAATTTCATAGGTTACCTCTTTGCGTTTGGAGTCCGCATAACTCTTCTGCCTAGACTGAGCAATCTTCAGTCTATCACGAATCAATTTAACCTTCTCCTTAGACTCTTTGATCAAGTCTGATCCAAACAACTGTCGGTCTCCTACCTCATCCCACATCAAAGGTGTTCTACACCTGCGTCCATACAGGGCTTCAAACGGTGCCATCTTCAAACTGGCTTGGTAGCTATTGTTGTACCAGAACTCTGCGTAGGGCAAATTGTCATCCCAACTAGATCCATAATCTAGCGCACAGGCTCTCAACATGTCCTCCAAAATTTGGTTCACTCTCTTGGTTTGTCCATCTGTCTACGGGTAAAAACCTGTATTGAATTCTAACCTTGTTCCCAAAGTCTGATGTAACTGATGCCAGAACTTTGAAGTAAACTATGTTCCTCTATCTGATACGATGGTCCTCGGAACTCCATGCAGACATACGATCCTGGACATATAAATCTTGGCCAACTTTGCACTGGTATAAGTGGTTTTCACTGGGATGAAGTGGGCCACTTTGGTCAAGCGATCAACTACTACCCATATGGAAGCATATCTTGCTTTAGTCCTGGGTAATCCGGTGATAAAATCCATGCCAAGTTTATCCCACTTCCATTCGGGTATCGGCATAGGCTGTAATAATCCTGCTGGCTTTTGATGTTCTGCCTTCACTCGCTGACATACATCACATGCGGCTACATACTCGGCAATATCCTTTTTCATACCGGTCCACCAGAAACGTTCCTTCAAATCTAGATACATCTTGGTGTTTCCGGGGTGTATCGAGTATGGTGAGTCATGAGCCTCTTGAAGTATTAACTTCCTGATCTCCTGGTTATTGGGCACATAAACTCGATCCTCAAACCATAAGGTATCGTGCTTGTCTTCACGAAAACCTTTGGCCTTTCCTTTGCTTATCTTCTCCTTTATCTCGGCAATCTCCTTGTCATCCTTCTGAGCTTCCTGAATCTTGTCCAGCAATGTCGACTGGACTTCCATTGTTGCAACGAATCCTCTAGGGACAATCTCCAATTGAAGTTCCATGATATTCTCTGCTAACTCCTTCGGCAGTCCCTTACTTTCAAGGATATTAGCATAACTCTTCCTGCTCAAAGCGTCTGCTACAACATTGGACTTTCCTGGGTGATAGTGTAGCTTTATATCATAATCTTGTATAAGCTCCAACCATCTCCTCTGTCTAAGGTTCAGTTCCTTCTGGGTGAACATGTACTTCAAACTCTTATGGTCCGTGTATACATCACATCGGTTTCCAATAAGGTAATGCCTCCAGGTCTTCAATGCATGCACTACGGCTGCTAACTCCAAATCATGCGTGGCATAGTTCAACTCATGAGGTTTTAGTTGTCGTGAGGCATATGAAACAACTCTTCCATCCTGCATAAGTACACATCCAAGTCCTAAGCGAGAGGCATCGCAATACACTTGGAATTCCTAATGTATATCCGGCAGTGTTAGCACTAGTGTTGTAGTCAACCGTTCCTTAAACTCCTGGAAACTTGCCTCGCAATCTTCTGTCCATTTAAACTTAGTATCCTTCTTTAACAGTTCAGTCATTGGCTTTGCAATCTTGTAGAAGTTCTCAATGAATCTCCGATAGTAACCTGCGAGTCCAAGGAAACTGCAGATCTCGCTAACTGAGGTGGTGCCAACCATTCAGTGACTGACTGAATTTTGCTGGGGTCTACTGATATACCTTCTCCTTATATAATATGTCCAAGGAATCCGACTTCCTTCAACCAAATTTCGCATTTGCTAAACTTAGCATACAACTGGTGTTCCCTGAGTTTCTCGAGAACTAAGCGCAAATGCTCCTTGTGCTCCTCCTCGTTCTTTGAGTATACCATAATATCATCAATAAACACCACAAAAAACTTGTCCAAGTACTCCATGAACACCTTGTTCATCATGCTCATGAAATAAGCAGGGGCATTAGTCAGTCCAAATGACATGACCATGTACTCGTATAATCCATAACGTGTCGTCAATGTTGTCTTTGGTATATCCTTCTCACGTATCTTCAACTGATGGTATCCTGATCGCAGATCGATCTTCGAAAACACCTTAGGTCCTTGCAACTGATCAAACAGATCGTTGATCATCGGCAGTGGGTACTTGTTCTTAATCGTCACCTCATTCAAGGCTCGATAATCAACAACCATCCTTAGGGATTTGTCCTTCTTCTCCACCAAAAGCACAGGGGCTCCCCAAGGTGATGAACTTATTCGAATGTATCCTTTTTCCAGTAACTCCTTGATCTGTTTCTTAATTTCCTCCATGTCATTTGCGGGCATACGATAGGGTCTCTTGGATATTGGTCCTGTTCCTGGCAACGGCTCTATCAAAAACTCAATGTCTCCATCGGGTGGCATGCCCGGTAACTCCTCTAGAAAAACATCCGGATAATCCTTCACTACAGGCACTTCCTCCTGAACAACTCCCGTAAGGGCATTCACTTGGCTCCTCCTAGGCACATGCCTAGACACATACTTAATCCTTTTTCCCTCCAGGGTGGTAAGGTAAATCGTCTAACTAGCACAATCAATACTCCCTCCAAACTTTGGCATCCAGTCCATACCTAATATCACATCCAATCCTTGTGACTCCAAGATAATTAGGTCGGACGGAAAAACATGTGTGCCAATGGTTAAGGGTACCTGGTCGCACCATCGACTAGCCATGTATTCTGCTCCGAGCGAGCTTACTAACAGAGGGATCCTAAGGGTTTGGGTTGGTAGCTTAAACTTATCCACAAATCCCCTTGATATGTATGAATGCGATGCACCAGTATCGAAAAGAACAAGAGTGGTAAATGACTTAACCAAAAACTTACCTATTACCGCATCTGGCTGCTCTTCAACCTCCTCCACGTTAATGTGGTTCACTTGTCCTTTGTTGAATGGATTAGGCTTCTTCCCCACGCTCCCATTTCCGTTTTTAGAACCATTGTGGTTATGTGATCCTCCTCCAATGTGGTTGTGACCTCCATGGTTATGAACAAGTCCTCCTGAGTTCGGGGTTAGGCGAGGCCTCTGCTAAGCTCCTGAGTTATACTTCCCTTGTCCATACTTTCTCTTGCGGCTCTCAATCTGCTGCTGCTTCCCTTCAATCATAAGAGCCTTATCTACCAACTCCTGGTAGTTGTTGAAGGTTGCTACCATCAAGTGCATGCTCATCTCATCATTCAGCCCTTCCATAAACTTCTCCTGCTTCGCGGCATCGGTGGCCACATCATCAGGGGCATAGCGAGATAACTTGCTAAACTCATCCACGTATTGTGCCATAGTACGGTTCCCCTGACGTAGGTTGCGGAACTCCCGCGTCTTCATCTGCATAGCTCCAGTTGAGACATGGGCCGTGCGGAAAGCTTGCTGAAACTGGTCCCAAGTGACGTTGGCTATGAGGAAAGTGGCTGTGTAATTCTCCTACCATGAGGCTGCAGGTCCATCCAATTGATGTGCGGCAAAATGCACCCTCTCAGCATCCGTGCAACCTGTGGTGGTCAACTCTCTTCCAATACAGCATAGCCAATCATCAGCAACTATAGGCTCGGTGCTACTGGAAAACACCGGCGGTTGTAACCTTAGAAAATGGGCTAGGTTGTCCATTGGCGGCGGGTTGTTGTTGTTGTTATTGTTGTTGTTGTTGCCCTGGTTCTGAACTAGCAATTGCATCAAAGTATTCTTCTACTGGATCAACTGAGTGAGCTCCGGTGGGAAAACAAAAACCGGGGTCACGTCTCGGAGGCATCTGATGGGTTTAGATGGAAGAGATCTGAATAGAAAGGGGTCTAATGAGAAAACACTACCCATATGCACATGAGACAAACACAAACATTTCACTCAATCAATCAAGCAAGGGCATACAAACGGTCTAGAACTATCGCAAAAGTGCTCATCTACTACTAATTACATGGGGGAATACTACTAATATTTGGTGGTCATCTAGAAATTTTGATCGGTGGAAGACTCCATGATGTCTGCTCCAGCTTCGTCTTCAAAGTTATCATCACTGGGTTCGGAATCGGTGTCGTCAATGATGATGTAATCCTCGGGGTGTATCTCCTTGGGTTCTTCTTCTTCTTCTTCTATTGATGTTGGTCCTCCTATGAATATTCCGATCTTCTTGACTAAGTCGTCATACTTCTCCAGTAGTGTCTTGATTTCCTCCTCATATCCATCGCGTGTAAACTTGAGTTCTTCCTCTAGCTTGATGATTCTAGCCTTCACCTTCTTCAAGTCCATCATGTCCGCGCACATCTGGTTCTCCTGACGTCGAATGTGCTGGTTTAACTCATGGATGAAAGCTGTAATGGATCTATCCTTCCTGGTGTTGATTACTTCCCATTGCTCGTCTCGGCGCCCACATATTTGGTAGATAGTGTCCTTAAGCTCCCTGTTGTAGACCTCTCCAATGCGTCCCATGGTAATGTGGGCAGCCATGCTCTTGCCTAGACTCCAGGTGGGTGCTTCAAAAGAAAACTCTATGGGTTTAGAAGTTGGCGAGAATGTCCTTCCTGGAACTTGTACTTGAACCATCTAGCGCTCCTCTTCACGTAAAGTGGCGTTGTATGTTCCGGTGAAGCATGGTATTCCAATGTTCAAGTAGCTAGTGACTTCCTTCAAGTGGCGTCCAAAAGGTGTGTCTTCATCCGATTGTGCAAACTTGTTCTTCATCTCCGCCATCCTAAAGAGTAGAAAATGGAGAGAAGTCAGAAAACAGAAGAGAAGTGTGACCTAGGGTTTATCTTAGTGGTCGTGTCCTACACTCAGTGTGTGCTCTGATACCATCTTGTAGCGACCCGACCTCAGATGGTCAAGTCTCTGTGCTTCAGTGTCATCCCTGGATCGGTAATGCTGACACACACAGTACTCGAAGGATTTATAACAGAGTGGCAATCACACACTTATTACATCGAATGTCTCAAGAGAGAACTTAATACAATAATATGGCTTAAGGCCATCTAATACGATAACAGCGGAAGGCTTGGAAGATAAAGTGAGTCCATCAACTCCAACGGCATAACTGAGATGCACGGCAACGACCTAACGACCTTACTCCTCGTCTGAAAAGTCTGCAACATAATACGTTGCAGCCCAAAAACGGGTCAGCACATGGAATATGCTGGCAAGATAACACAGTAGAGCAAGAACAGAATAATGCTATCACTACATGCATATTTGACTGGTGGAAAGTTCTATGGTTATAATTTTTGCGAAAAGCCAATTTTTTCCTACAACAAAGGAATAGATTTTAATTTTACTATCATGGTAGTTGAAACATCATTGAGAAGGTTCCTCCAACTCAATCCCGATTAAAGTGATTAACATCCCAACAATATTATTTAATAAATGATGAGATACATGTGATAACTCAAATACTAGATACTCAAGAATTGTCCATAACCGGGGACACGGCTAACCATGATTAGATTATACACTCTGCAGAGGTTTGCGCACTTTTCCCCACAAGACTCGATCGCCTCCGTTGGATTTCCCGCACTACAAGGTGTTTGGGAAACGGATGACCGGGACACAGTCTTTCAGAAACATTAACTCTTTACTCCGGACAGACCATACCAAACCTACATCCCACTACCTGCTGATCTGTCTCTTCAAGAGCTTCACGTAGCTTACTCAACTATGCTAGAGCCCATAATAGCTTGTGGCTGCACACGAAATTTTTCTAGCATGAATCATCTCAGTTCCCTTTGAGCCTGGGTGGCGGTCCATAGGAAGATCACACGGGTACTCCGGGATTTCCAAAAATATAGGCAACACTGGGTACTCCAGGTGCCTCAATCCACCCAGTTGTTAATTTAAGTTGCCACCTTAAGTTTGAACCATTAATTAACAATCGCACATCTATCATGGATTTCACTCAAACCCAAACCACGTCTACGAGCATAGCATAGCATAGTAATATAAGCAACGCATAAAGTAACTCCCAAGGGTTTGAATGTAACAGGGTAATAGGTTCTACCTCAACAACTACTTCCCAACCCACATGTTAATGATATCCTAATCATGCAATATTTGAGGATTGGAACTAATGCATAAAAACTGGGTGATAAAAGGGATATGATCAAAGTGTTACTTGCCTTGCTGACGGTCTGCGAAACCTAGGGACTCGTAGTAGCACGCTTCGCACTCCGGGTGTTCTATCGCAAACAAACAATAACTTACATAAGCAACAAGAAAAGAATCACGAGTAAATCTCAAACAAGAGGGGTTGACCAGAAGGTTCAACTTAAGAACTCCGGTTCACAAAAAGAATCAAATCAAATGGAGCAACAAAACTCAAACAGCGAAAGAAAGAAGCTTCGTTTACTAATTTGAACCTAGGTCAAATTTTACAGTAGTAAAAACTTATTTGAGTTGGTTAAACGGAAATAGGGTTTCGAGACGAAACTCTAGGCGCTTGAATTGCCTGATTCCAACTAACGAGCGAAAAGAAAAACAGAAACTAAGATCGGATCAGAAATCGCGATCAGAAAAAATCGCGGAATAAATCTGATAAAAGAAAACTGACGAACAGACTAATGGACAAGCGTTCGTTAGCTGGATCTAACGGGCGAAAACCGTTCGTTAAAACGAACGTACGGACGAACGTCCGCTAACTAGAAGAACCGAGAAAAAAACTGGCGAATCCGAAAAAAAGGATCTAGGGTTTTCTAAAAAACCGAATGGCTTAAAAAAACCGGCGGCGGGTCCGGCGGCTACCTCCGGCGAGGGGGCTCCGGCGACGGCGGCAGCGGCTAGCGCGGGCGGCGGCTGCGGCGGCAGGGTTGGCGGCGGTGGCGGTGTGGTGTTGGGGCTTGGGGGCGGGCGTAAATAAAGGGCGGGGCGGTGGCGCGACTTGGAGGAGGGGGCAAGGCACGGTGGCAGGCGGAGTCCGACTCAGACTCCGGTCCGAGCGACGATGGTGGCGCGCACGCAGGAGGCGGCGGCGGCGGCCTGGCTCGGCTGGGCCTTAGGCCCAGTCGGGCACGGAACTTTTTTTAAAAATAATTCCGCCAACAGAAATAAAATCCTAGAAAAAATAAATAAAAAACTAAAGATGCCAAAACAAATTTTCACCGTCTAAATAAATTATTTAGAACGAGATGAACATTTTATTGGCCCTAAAATGCAATTTTGAAAAACGTGCAATTTTTCTAATGCAAACAAAATTGCAATAAAATCCAAATAAAACAAATATTTGATTTTAACATTTTCCTCCAATATTTCAATTATCTTGGAGAAGTCATATTATCTCCTCTCATATATTTTAGTATGAAATATTTTCAGAGAGAAAATAATTAAAACCAAAATCCTTGTTTCAAAATTTGATAAAATCAAATTTGAAAACCGGGAAAATCCCCAACTCTCTCCGAGGGTCCTCGAGTTGCTTAGGATTTCGAGGATCGCTAGACAAAAAGCAAATAAAATATGATATGCATGGATGACTATGTATAACATTCCAAATTGAAAATTTTGGGATGTTACACTCTCAAATACCTGTGTCCAAAGAGGATGAAGAAAATACAAATGTTACTTGCCCTTTTGGTACTTTTGCTTATAGACGTATGCCTTTTGGTTTATGCAATGCACCTGCTACCTTTCAAAGATGTATGACTGCTATATTCTTTGACTTTTGTGAAAAGATTGAGGTATTCTTGGATGATTTTACTGTTTATGGAACTTCTTTTGATGATTGCTTAAGACCCCTTGATCGAGTTTTGCAGAGATGTGAAGAAGCTAATCTTGTCTTGAATTGGGAGAAGTGCCACTTTATGGTGAATGAAGGTATTGTCTTGGGGCATAAAATTTCTGAAAGAGGTATTGAAGTTGATAAATCTAAGGTTGATGCTATCAAAAAGATGACGTGTCCTAAGGACATTAAAGGTATAAGAAGTTTCCTTGGTCATTCCGGTTTTTATAGGAGGTTCATTAAGGACTTCTCTAAAATTTCTCGGCCTCTGACTAATCTCTTACAAAAAGATGTTCCTTTTGTTTTTGATTATGATTGTGTAGAAGCATTTGAAATACTTAAGAAAGCCTTGACCTCTGCACCTATTGTTCAGCCTCCTGATTGGAATTTACCATTTGAAATTATGTGTGATGCTAGTGATTATGCTATAGGGGCTGTTCTAGGACAAAGAGTTAATAAGAAATTAAATGTTATCCAATATGCTAGTAGAACTCTAGACAGTGCTCAGCGAAATTATGCTACTACTGAAAAAGAATTTTTAGCAGTTGTATTTGCCTGTGATAAGTGTAGTGATCCAACCTCAAACGGTTGAATCTCTGTGCATAAGTGTCATCCCTGGATCAGTAATGCTGACACACACAGTACTTGAAGGATTTATAACAGAGTGCAATCACACACTTATTACATCGAATAACTCATAAAAGAGTACTTGTTACAATAATATGGCTTAAGGCCATCTAAATACGATAACAGCGGAAGGCTTGGAAGATAAAGCGAGTCCATCAACTCCAATGGCATAGCTGAGTGCATGACAACAACCTAGCGCACCTTACTCTTTGTCTGAAAAGTATGCAACATCATATGTTGCAGCTCGAAACGGGTCAGCACATGGAATATGCTGGCAATATAACACAGTAGAGCAATGAACATGTGAATGCTATCACTACATGCATATATGGCTGGTGGAGGCTCTATGGTTATAATGTTTTTGCGAAAAGCCAATTTTTTCCTACAACAAAGAAATATATTTTATTTAACTATCATGGTAGTTGGAAAAACACTGAGAATGGTAAGTCCCCATCTCAATCCCAATTAAAAAGTAATTAACATCCCAACAAATTAATTTAGAGTGATGAGATCAACGTGATAATTCAAGAACCAGATACTCAAGATGTCCATAAGCGGGGACACTGCTAACCATGATTAGTTTGTACTCTCTGCAGAAGTTTGCGCACTCTTCCCCACAAGACACGATCTCCTCCGTTGGTTTTCTCGCACTACATGGTGTTTGAGAAACGGATGACCGAGACACAGTCTTTCAGAAGCATTAACTCTTTACTCTGGGTGGACAGTTACACCTACTTTCCCCTACATCTGCTAGCCCACCACTGAAAGAGGTCATGCAAATTACTCAACTATGCTAGAGCCCATAATAGCTTGTGGCTGCACACGGAAGTTTCTAGCATGAATAATCTTATGATCCTTTGAGCCTGGTGGCGAACCAAAAAGGACAGCACTGGTATATCCCCAGGTGCCCGCAGCCAATCCACCCAGATGTGTGTTTAAGTAGCCACCTTAATTTAACCATTAATTAACAATCTCACATCTGTCATGGATACACTCAAACCCAATCCACGTCTACGAGCATAGCATGGGAAATTAAGCATAACGTAGAAGTAACTCCCAAGGTTTGATAATAAAAGGGCAATAGGTTCTACCTCATCATCTAATTCCCGAACCCACATGTTAAGAGATCCTACTCATGTAATGTTTGAGGATTGTAACTAATGCATAAAAAACCAGGTAATAAAGGGATATGATCAAAGTGTTACTTGCCTTGCTGATGATCCGCAAAACCTAGTGACTCGTAGTAGCATGCTGCGCACTCCGGGAATTCTAGCGCAAACAAACAATAGCATACATAAGCACTCAAGCAAAGATAAGGCGAAAACTTCAAATAACAAGATCCAAATCTGAAAGTTCAACTGAAGATGTTCGACTTAAAAAAAGAAACGATCAAACCGGAGGTACAAAACTGAAACTACGGTCAAAAGAACTTCGAATTCAAATCTTCTTGAAACCAAATTTTAAATTGTGAAAACCTTGTTCAAGTTGATTAAACAGAAAGAGAGGTTCAAGACGAGATTTTGGCATTGGTTTCACTGATTTGGACAAATGGTTAAGAAATGGCGAGGGTTCGAAGATCGGGGGCTAATCTGCGATAAAAATAATTGCGGATAGGTCCCTGACAGAATATAAAATAAAAAGAAAATGCTAACAAACGAGCGTTCGCTGTCTGAACCTAACCGGCGAACATCGTTCGTTAAAACGAACGGACGAACGTCCGCTAAATAAAATAAACCGACGAAAACCGATCTAAGAAAATAAACTGGAAAACTAAAAAAATCGAGGTTAACCGAGGAAAACCGACCAGTCAAAACGGGTTCAATGGCAGCGGCTCTGGCGAGATCCGCGGTGGCGGAGACGGCGGTCGACGGCTGCGGGGCGGCGGGGCGCGGCTGCGGGCAACGACGGTGAGCGGCGGCGCGACGCGGGGCAGCGGGCGGCGGCGGCGGCTTCTAGCGATGGCGGTTAAAGGCGGCGGCGGAGCGGCTCGATGGGAGGAGGCGGCGGGCCTCGGCCCTATTTAAAGGCGGGGGGTGTGTGGCTTGGGGAGGGGGGTCGCTCGGAGGAGGAGTCCTCCCTGGACTCGGCTGCGGTGGCGTGCGCCGGCCGGACTCCCGTCCGGAGTCGGTCGGGGCGCAGGGGTGGGCTGCGGCGGCAGCCTGGCTCGGCTGGGTCGTTGGCCCAGTCGGGCGCGCGACTTTTTTTTTAACAATTCCGCCGACAGGAAAAAAATCCTAAAAAAATTAAAATAAAAATCTAAAAATGCTAGAATAAATTTTCACCGTCTAAATAAAATATTTAGAACTTAGTGAACATTTTCTTGGCCTGAAAATGCAATTTTGAAAAAAATGCATATTTTTCTAATTCAAATAAAATACAATAAAATCGAAATAAAATAATTTATTTGATTTTAATAATTTTCCTCCAATATTTCATTTATTTTGTAGAAGTCATATTGTCTCCTCTCATATATTTTTAATATTGGAAATTTTATTTGGAGAGAAAATGATTAAAACCAAAGTGGTCCACTTTTTAATATTTGAGAAAAATCAAATATGAAAACAATAAAATCTCCAACTCTCTCCGTGGGTCCTTGAGTTGCTTAGTATTTTGGGATCACAAAGCTGAAATGCAAATAAAATATTATATGCATATGATGACCAATGTATAACATTCCAAATTGGAAATTTGGGATGTTACAAACCTACCCCCCCCCTTAAGGTGAATCTCGCCCTCGAGATTCGGGTTGGCTAGAAAATAGGTGTGGGTGGTCTTTCCGTAGATCATCCTCTCGTTCTCAGGTGGCTTCATTCTCGGTATGGTGGCTCTACTGAACTTTGCAAAACTTGATAACCTTACTGCGCGTGACTAGGTTGGAAAACTCGAGCATCTTGACCGGTTTCTCCTTATAGGTCAGATCACTATCCAACTGAATTGCTTCCAGGGGCACTGTATCTCTCAGAGAGATATCGGCCATTTCTACATGGCACTTCTTCAACTGGGAAACGTGAAACACATCATGAACTCCTGACAATCCTTCGGTTAACTCCAACTTGTAGGCCACCTCTCACATACGTTCCAGAACTCGGTATGGTCCTACAAATCTCGGGGCTAACTTTCCCTTAACTCCAAAATGTTTAACTCCTCGCAGAGGTGACACACGGAGATATGCTCTGTCTCCGATTTCATAGGCTACTTCTTTGTGTTTTGAGTCTGCATAACTCTTCTGCCTGGACTGAGCTACCTTCAGTCTATCTCGAATCAACTTAACCTTCTCTTCGGACTCTTTGATCAAATCTGGTCCAAACAACTCGCGGTCTCCAACTTCATCCCACATCAACGGTGTTCTGCACCTTCTTCCATATAGAGCTTCGAAAGGTGCCATCTTCAAACTGGCTTGGTAACTGTTGTTGTATGAGAACTCCGCGTAAGGCAAATTATCATCCCAACTAGATCCATAATCTAGTGCACAAGCTATCAACATGTCCTCTAGAATCTGATTGACTCTCTCGGTCTGTCCATCTGTCTGCGGATGAAAGGTTGTACTGAACTCTAGCCTGGTGCCTGGTACGTCCATTTTGCAACATGCTTTTATATCGATATTTATTGCATTATGGGCTGTTATTTCACATTATGTCACAATACTTATGGTTATTCTCTCTTATTTTACAAGGTTTACATAAGGAGGGAGAATGCCGGCAGCTGGAATTCTAGGCTGGAAAAGGAACAAATACTAGAGACCTATTCCGCACAACTCCAAAAGTCCTAAAACTCCGCGGAACACCTTATAATAAATAATGAAAAATCCTCGCCAAAGATGAAGACCAGGGGGCCCACACCCTGCTCACGAGGGTGCCCCCCCTAGGGCGCGCCCCCTACCTCGTGGGCCCCCTGGTGGCTCTCCGATGACCATCTTCTCCTATATGAAGTCTTTCGTCGAGAAAAAAATAAGAAGCAACCTTTCGGGACAAAACTCCGCCGCCACGAGACGGAACCTTGGCGGATCCAATCTAGAGCTCTGGCAGAGCTGTTGTACCGGGGAAACTTCCCTTCCGTAGGGGGAAATCATCGCCATCGTCATCACCAACTCTCCTCTCATCAGGAGAGGGCAATCTCCATCAACATCTTCATCAGCACCATCTCATCTCAAAACCCTAGTTCATCTCTTGTATCTGATTCTTGTCTTCAAGTCCGGGATTGGTGCTAGTAGGTTGCTAGTAGTGTTAATTACTCCTTGTAGTTGATGATAGTTGGTTTAATTGTTGGAAGATCATATGTTCAGATCCTATATGCATATTAATACCCCTCTTATTATGAACATGTTTATGCTTTGTGAGTAGTTACGTTTGTTCCTGAGGACAAGGGAGAAGTCTTGCTATTAGTAGTCATGTGAATTTGGTATTCGTTCGATATTTTGATGAGATGTATGTTGTCTAGCCTCTAGTGGTGTTATGTGAACGTCGACTACATAACACTTCACCATTATTTGGGCCTAGAGGAAGGCATTGGGAAGTAATAAGTAGATGATGGGTTGCTAGAGTGACACAAGCTTAAACCCTAGTTTATGCGTTGTTTCGTAAGGGGCTGATTTGGATCCATATGTTTCATGTTATGGTTAGGTTTACCTTAATACTTTTGTTGTAGTTGCGGATGCTTGCAATAGAGGTTAATCATAAGTGGGATGCTTGTTCAAGTAAGAACAGCACCCAAGCACTGGTCCACCCACATGTCAAATTATCAAAGTACTGAACGCGAATCTTATGAACGTGATGAAAACTAGCTTGACGATATTCCCATGTGTCCTCGGGAGTGCTTTTCCTTATATAAGAGTTATTCAGGCTTGTCCTTTGCTACAAAAAGGATTGGGCCACCTTGCTGCACTTTATTTACACTTGTTACTTGTTGCTCGTTACAAATTATCTCATCACAAAACTATCTGTTACCACTTATTTCAATACTTGCAGAGAATACCTTGCTGAAAACCGTTTATCATTTCCTTCTGCTCCTTGTTGGGTTCGACACTCTTACTTATCGAAAGGACTATGATAGATCCCCTATACTTGTGGGTCATCAAGACTCTTTTCTGGCACCGTTGCTGGGGAATGAAGCGCCTTTGGTAGGTGGAATTTGGTAAGGAAAAAATTATATAGTGTGCTGAAATTTACTGTCACTTGTTACTATGGAAAGTAATCCTCTGAGGGGCTTGTTCGGGGTATCTTCACCCTGACCAGTAGAGCAAAGAGTTGCTCCTCAACCTACTGAACCTATTGAAAATGAATATGAAAATGAAATTCCTTATGAGTATCCTTCGACTATAATAGAAAAACTGCTAGCTAATCCTTTTACGGGAGATGGAACAAAGCATCCTGATGAACACCTAACATATGTGGATGAAGTTTGTGGATTATTTAAGCTTGCAGGTATTCCCGATGATGTTGCTAAGAAGAAGGTCTTCCCTTTATCTTTTAAGGGAGACGCATTGACATGGTATAGGCTATGTGATGATATGGGATCATGGAACTATAGAAGATTGAAATTGGAATTTCATCAAAAGTATTACCCTATGCATCTTGTTCATCGTGATCGCAATTATATATATATATATATATATATATATATATATATATATATTCCTCGCGAAGGAGAAAGCATCGCTCAAGCTTGGGGGAGGCTTAAATCAATGTTAATTCATGCCCCAATAATAAGCTTCCAAGAGAAACAATTATTCAAAAAAATTATGCACGGCTTTCTGATAACAATCGCACCATGCTTGATACTTCTTGTGCTGGCTCTTTTATGATGAAGACTATTGAATTCAGATGGGATTTATTGGATAGAATTAAATGCAACTCTGAAGATTGGGACCTCGACAATGGTAAGGAGTCAGGTATGACACCTAAGTTTGATTGTGTTAAATCTTTTATGGATACCAATATTTTCTGTAAGTTTAGCACTAAATATGGACTTGATTCTGAGATAGTAGCTTCCTTTTGTGAATCTTTTGCTACTTATGTTGATCTCCCTAAGGAGAAGTGGTTTAAATATCATCCTCCCATAGAAGTAAAAGTAGTTGCACGTATTAAAGTTGAAGAAAAGATTGACACTTATAATGATCCTATTGTTCCTACTTCTTATGTAGAGAAACCACCTTTCCCTGTTAGGATAAAGGATCATGCTAAAGCTTCAACTGTGGTTCGTAAAAGCAATATTAAAACATATACACCTCCTGAGAAAGTTAAAGTAGAACCTAATATTTCTGTTGTCGAAGATCTCTTGTCTGATAATATTGATGGGCATGTTATTCAGTTCTGCGGTGAAACTGCTAGAATTGCTAAAGCTTGTGCTAAAGATAAACATAAACCTATGGTAGGCGTGCATGTTATTTATGTTAAAATAGGAGATCATTGTTATCATGGCTTATGTGATATGGGTGCTAGTGCTAGTGCAATACCTATTGACTTATACAAAGAAATTATGCATGACATTGCACCTGTTGAGTTAGAAGAAATTGATGTTACTATTAAACTTGCTAATAGAGATACTATTTCACCAATGGAAATTGTTAGAGATGCTGAAGTCTTGTTGGGACCCCAATCCTAAGTCACACCGATCTAGCATGTAACACTTCATATCACTTTGCGGCCTCACGCACGGTACTCCCACGGGTGCCACCTTACCTGGCCCGGGACCGTTTGCGCCTTTTGGCTCACGTATATGATAGTGTCGCTAGCATCCATATGACAGAGAACCCGGGCCGACATGACTAGTCGTGAACCCAAAGTAGCACTAACTTACAGGGACAGGCATACATGAATCAACCTCGAGCATGTCGGTCAACAGCGTATGAATCCGGGCTGTAGCACTTGACTAACAGGACTCCGGGAACCCAGGCTGTAGCAGGCTAGGCAGGACTCCGGATGTCACCGCGTGACATTTCCCCAAAGGGACAGACACAGGAATGAAGTGAATCACATGTCGGCTAGTCAAGTGTTCCGGAGCAGTAGCGATGGGCTAGCAGGACTCCGGTGAACCGGGCTGTAGCGGACTACTATGGCTCATGGAAGCACAAGACTACATTTGCTCATAAGAGAGGCTACCAGAGGGAAACAACTAGGTTGTCGGATCCCACACATAGCAATACACGTTACACGTACGCGTAACATGCAAGTATGTGTTGTACAACATGGCATCACAACATAACTCAAACTCATATAGATAAAGGCCCAGAAGAGCCACATAGCATTCAATACAAACAGGGGTCTCATGACCCATCATTCAGAGCATACAAGCAACGGAAGCATTACATGTCTGAGTACAACAACTACAAAAGGAAAAGACTAAGAAGCCTGACTAAACACGACCCTCCCAAGGGTACAAGATCGTAGCTGGGATACAAGCTACTCGTCGAAGTCACTAGTGTAACCAACTGCAAAACCTAAATAAGCAAACATGAGTACAAAGATACTCAGCAAGTCTTATATCAGAACTATCTACATATGCAACATTATCAACAAGGGGGGTGGAGGTAATAGCAGCAAGCTAGCTTTGACTCAGTGGCTAACTTATACTACGAGTATCAGAAACTTCTTTGAGGTGAGAGGATGCACACGAGTCCACATATTCACCATATCAATACTCCACTATGGATCCGTTCCCGTCTCCCTACGAGAAGGCCATCCATAGCACTCACGCTTATCTTGCGGATTTTAGAGTATCCACTTCAAGTTGTCTATGTACTACATAAGTCCTCCAAGTTTCCATATCCGAGGAAACCGGCTATTCGAATAGATAATATTGACCCTGCAGGGGTGCACTTCTTCACACACGCTCTCGCCACTTATAGCCCTGTACACGTCATGTACCTCGGAAACCTTCAAGCGGAAGCCGGGCGAGGGTGTCGGCATGACCTGACTAACCACACAAGTCTCTCGTCCAGGTTTATCGTCTATTCGGGTTCCATCCGCAAGGAGATCCGGCCGGGGTGTTGCTCACGGCCCCAAACGATGTGTGCAGGGTTACCAAGCCCACCATCTGGGTGCCACTTGGTACACCATGCCACGGTGCCTAGTCTGTCCCAAGCCCGTCCCGTCGGACACCACCTGGTAGACAAATAGCACTACCTACAAACGCCAGAAACTAGTTGCAACTCCTAGACAGAGATCAAGTGGATTAATAAGCCGAGAGGGGCCGGATAACCGAAACCCAATGTGTGGTAGTAACTGGACTTGGATAACATACATAGAACTCAGTGCTTAGGGACGGTTCCAATGAGACAACCCACCATGTACTCCTACATGGCCTCTCATCGCTACCTTTACCAAAACGTGTTCACACACTTAGCCTTTATCGGTAGGACATGTTCACCACTCCGATTCATTCCCGATGAATCAGACCTGACACAACTCTAGCATAGCTGGCATAAAGAAAACAAGCATGGATGAGCAGGCACATCAAGGCTCAAGCAACTCCTACTCATGCTAGTGGGTTTCAACTATTTACTGTGGCAATGACAGGTCATGCAGAGGAATGGGTTCAGCTACCGCAGCAGAAAGTAGCAGTTTGAATCGTTGTTGTCCTAATGAAGTAAAAGGAGCAGGAGCGAGAGAGTGGGATTTATCGAGATGCTCAAGGGGGTTTGCTTGCCTGATAGAACGACGAAGGGGTACGGCTCCTTTGACAGGTACTCGGGAACACCTTCCGGAGTGGAACCTATCAAGAAGAAATGGTGCCGGCGATCAACACACAAACAAATGCAACAAAATGATGCATGAACATGACATGTGCAAATGCTAGTGTTTGGGCTAATGCAAGATGCTACCAAGTTGGTTGAATCCCATTTGAATCAAAGATTCAAATGTAATGCAAAATGAAGCATTTAAAATGCCCATATTATGTTTTCACTTATACAGCATGTATAAGTTGGTTTTTCATGCATGGAACTGGCATAAATGGATTCCTTGCATTTTTCTGATAATTTTTCATATATAAATTATTTCATTCTGAGCTACGGTTGAATTATTATGAATTTCTGATTTTAAGCAATATTCTAGAATTTCCTGAGTTAAAATAATTCCAGAAATCAATTATTGCATCAGCTTGAGGTCAGCACTGCGTCAGCAGTCAACCTGGGTCAAACCTGACGTGTGGGGGCCACACGTAAGTGACAGAGTGGTTAAGCCCGGGTCAAACCCGCACTGACCAGGGTTTGACTTGGCCTGGGGCCCACTGTCAGCGGCTGCTGGGGTAGATTAGGCTGTGGGATTAGTGCTAATGACAGCCACGTGGGCCTCACCAGAGTTCGGCCGGTGACAACCTCGAGCCACGGCGGAGCCCGCTCGGAACTCGCCAGAGGCCATGGGTCGACGCGTCAGGGGCACCAGAAGGAAGCCCGTGCTCGTGCGCATCCAGGGAGACCAATGGGAGGGCGCCGGATGGCCGGAGTTTGCCGGAAGCGAGCTCCTGGCAGCGGCCGGAGCTTGGACAGGATCGGCTACTCGCTATGGTACATGGGAAGGTGAGCTAGCAGGTGCGTTCGTCTCCTGGGAGCAGCACGAGCATGATGACGTGCTCAGGGGCAAGCTACGGTGTCTGTAGCCACGACGGCGATGAGGCAGGGCGGCGGCGAGCTTCGGCTGCGGTGGCCAGGGGGGCTAGAGGAGGGATTCGACGGCGGGGAGAGAGGGGTTGGGAGCAGGAGCTCACAGGGAGGCGGCGGAGTAGGTCAGTGGGCTCGGGGACGTCCTTGACGGCGCGAATCGACGGTGAGGGGCTCGGGTGCCCGAGGTTGAAGAAGACTGCGAAGACGATGAAGCAGGGCCTCCTGCGAGGCGTGAGTCGGCGGAGGGGACGTGGGCGGTGTTGCGGTTCTTCCGGACGTGTCAGCGAGGCGAGTGGTGGACGGTGGCCACGGTGGCAGCGAGCGGTGGCGACGCGCGCTCGGGTGTGCTGCGGGGAGAGGACAGAGGAGGGGGAGGAGCGAGAGGGAGTGAGAGGGGGGGTGCGGAGACTGTGTGGCGTCGTCCTGGGCGTCGAGGCAGCGGCGGGAAGCAGGAGGTGGCCGGGCGTGCGCCGGCGTGCGTCGGCCACGCGCTCGGTGTCCTCCTGGCGGGAGGTAAGTGGTGACTGGCAGAGGCGAGTGGGTTGGGCCTCTGCTGGGCCGGCTGGGGGTGCCAGGTAAGCCAGGCCTCAGGTAAGTGTTTTCTATTTTTTGTTTTCTTTTTCTATTTCTGACATTTGTTTTGACTTAAAATAAATACTAGCACAAAAGTAAAAATATTGAGGTTGCTTGTGACCACTAGTTATAATATACCAGAGGCCCTCACCAAATTCCAACATTTTTGGAGCCTCTAAAATATTTATATTATTTTAAACAGCTCCAATTCAAATACATATGGGTTCATTCAAAAATCAAAAATGTTTAGCAAAAATGTGCATCACCTCTGGTTGTTGCTTGCAACATTTTCCAAAGACCATGAACATTCTTGAAGAGCATTTTGGGTTTATTGAAATTCCATTTTAAAATTGAACCTATTTGAATTTGCTTTGGTGCTAGGGTTTGAAACATCCTCATTTCAATTTATTTGAAATTTAAACATGATGCACAAAGCAAGCCTAGGATCATACCAGAACTAGGGATGTGACAACTCGCCCCCACTCGGAAAAATATCGTCCCGAGATTCAGGAGTTGGCGGAAAGAAAGCGGGGTACTCAAGTCGGAGACAATCTTCTTGCTCCCAAGTAGCTTCTCTCTCGGAATGATGAGACCATTGAACCTTGAGAAACTTGATGTTATGACGTCGAGTGACACGCTCTGCTTGATCCAGAATGCGAACGGGGTACTCTCGATAAGTGAGGTTATCTTGGAGATCAAGCGTTTCGTGGTCCACTCCGCGGATGGGATCCGAGAAGCAACGCCTGAGTTGAGAGACGTGGAAGACATCATGAACTCGAGAAAGATGTGGGGGTAGTTCCAACTGGTAGGCAACCTCTCCTTGTTTAGCGAGAATGCGAAAAGGACCAATGTAACGAGGAGCCAACTTGCCCTTGATACCGAAACGATGGGTACCCTTCAAAGGAGTAACCCGAAGGTAAGCCTTGTCGCCAACTTCATAAGCCACTTCCTTATGACGACGGTCATACTGGCTCTTTTGACGAGATTGGGCTGTTTTCAAATTCTCACGAATGATGCGAACTTGCTCTTCTGCCTCCTGGATCATATCCGGTCCAAAGAATTGTCTTTCACCGGTTTCTGACCAGTTCAAAGGTGTTCGACATCTTCGTCCATACAGAATCTCGAAGGGTGCTTTCTTAAGACTGGATTGGTAGCTATTGTTATAAGCAAACTCGGCAAAGGGAAGACATTTCTCCCAATCCATACCGAATGAGATAACGCAAGCTCTAAGCATGTCTTCGAGAATTTGGTTGACCCTTTCCACCTGACCACTTGACTGAGGGTGGAAAGCGGTACTGAAAGAAAGATGGGTTCCCATGGCAGTTTGGAAACTTTCCCAGAAATGAGAGGTGAAAAGACTGCCACGGTCTGAATTGATCTCTAGTGGAACACCATGGAGTGACACTATTCGGGAGATATATAAGTCAGCGAGCTGACTAGCAGTGATACTCTCTCGAACAGGTAGGAAGTGAGCCACTTTGGAAAGACGGTCAATGACTACGAAGATAGCATTATTTCCTTTCTTGGTCCTGGGAAAGCCGGTGATGAAGTCCATACCAACTTTGTCCCATTTCCACTCGGGAATAGCTAAAGGTTGAAGGGTGCCAGCAGGTCTCTGATGCTCTGCCTTAACGCGACGACAAACGTCACAGTTGGCAATATACTGAGCGATTTCTCTCTTCATCCTAGTCCACCAGAACCTCTGGCGTAGGTCCTGATACATCTTTGTACTACCGGGATGAATCATGAGAGGGGATTCATGGGCCTCCTTAAGGATCAGTTGCTGCATCTGTTGACATTTGGGAACCACCAAACGGTTTCCAAAGTAAACAACACCTCGCTCATCCATAGAGAAACAGCCAGCAACTCCCTTGGAAATATTCTTCTTGATCCGGGAGATTCCCGTATCATGCTTCTGAGCCTCTATGATCTGATCCGTAAGGGTAGGTTTCGCCACCAAGGTAGAAAGGGAACCATGAGGAGCTATGTGAAGGTTAAGCTTACAGAATTCCTCATGGAGGGGTGGTTGACATTGTTGCAACATGAGGTTGTTGCAATAGGATTTACGACTTAAAGCATCAGCCATGACATTGGCTTTGCCTGGGGTGTAGGTGATTCCTAAGTCGTAATCCGAGATCAACTCCAACCAACGTCTCTGTCTGAGATTCAGATCCGGTTGGGTGAAGATATACTTGAGACTCTGATGGTCAGCGTAGATTTCGCAACGGTTACCAAGAAGGTAATGTCGCCAAGTCTTAAGTGCATAGACTATGGCTGCAAGCTCCAGATCATGTGTAGGATAATTTTCCTCATGTGGATGCAACTGTCGAGATGCATAGGCAATCACATGATGATCCTGCATAAGAATGCAACCTAGTCCTTGACGCGAAGCGTCGCAATAGATAACAAAGTCTTTAGTGAAATCCGGTGGCACGAGTATGGGCGCAGAAGTCAGGCGTCTTTTCAGTTCCTGAAAACTGTGCTCACACTGTGGGGTCCACTCAAACCTTTTATCTTTCTTGAGAAGCTCCGTGAGGGGTTTGGCCACTTTGGAGAAGTTTTCAACGAAGCGGCGACAATAACTGGCTAGACCAAGGAAACTCCTAACTTGTTTGACCGTTTCGGGTGGAGTCCAATCGAGAACGGCTTTGACTCTCTCGGGATTGACAGCAATGCCCTTACCAGAGATCACGTGGCCCAGATAGGTCACTTCTGGCAACCAAAATTCACACTTGGAGAACTTGGCATAAAGGCGGTGCTCTCTGAGTTTTTCTAACACGAGTCTAAGATGTTCGGCATGCTCTTCCTCGTTCTTCGAGTAAATAAGAATATCATCGAGATAAACCACGACGAACTTATCTAAGTACTCCATAAAGATCGAGTTCATCAAGCGGGAGAAAGTAGCTGGAGCATTGGTTAGGCTGAAAGACATCACGGTGTACTCGTATTGACCATAACGAGTGACAAAGGCCGTTTTGGGGATGTCCCCATTTCTGATCTTGATTTGGTGGTAGCCTAACCTCAAATCCATCTTGGAAAAGACTGAGGATCCAGCGAGCTGATCATACAGGTCGTTGATCCTGGGGAGCGGATACTTGTTCTTTATCGTGACCAAATTAACGAGACGATAATCTACAACCATCCGATCCATACCATCCTTCTTCTTGACGAAGAGGACAGGACAAGCCCAAGGAGAAGAACTGGGACGGATGAAACCCTTTTGCAAGGACTCATCAAGCTGTTTCTTAAGCTCGGCTAACTCCAAAGGTGCCATCTTGTATGGTCTCCTAGAGATTGGAACAGTTCCTGGGATAAGTTCTATGACAAACTCTACATCTCTGTCAGGTGGGACACCTGGTAGTTCTTCTGGAAAGACATCCGGGAAGTCACGGACTACCGGAATATCTTCAAGGTCTAGAAGAGGACTGGCATTAAGAGAATAGAGTTGACGCCTTGCAACTCTAGTGGAGACAGTGACTATTTTGCCAGATGGATGTGTAAGTTGAACAGATCTAGTGTAACAATCGATCTTGGCATGATGAGCTGTCATCCAGTCCATACCCAAGATGATGTTAATATCTGAAGACTTGAGAGATATCAAAGAAGCAAGGAATACCAGTCTGTCAATAAGGATTTCATTACCATGGCTTACCTTGGAGGTTTGCCATTTGGAACCAGGAGTCTGGATTATTAGTGGAGTCGGCATATCACAAAATGACATGTCGTGCAACCGAGTGTAACCTTCAGATATGAAGGAGTGGGATGCTCCAATATCGAACAGAACTGAAGCTGGGTGACAATTGACAAGAAGCATACCCAGTACGACGTCGGGATCATCTTGAGCTTCTGTAGCTGAGACATGGTGCACACATGCTCGTTCAATGGAGGCTGGCTTGGTACTGATCATCTTGCCTGATGGCTTTTCACGGCCAACAGACCTCTCAGACTGGGGTGGAGCATAACTGGACTGAGGGCAGTCACGTGCATAGTGTCTTGGTTCTCCGCAGGTGAAGCAAGTTCCTGAGGTAGGACGTGGACCTACATTGGCAAGTGGTCCACTAATAGGCCTGGGTGGAGCACGTTGCTGAGTTGGGTGAGGCGCCACATCGGATGGCCTCGGTGCATATCCAGGTGGAAGAGCCGAGTTCGGAATCCAAATCCGTCGCTTCTGAGAGCCAGAGCGGGAGGAAGAACCCAGATCACGGTTGTGCTTACGAGACTCCTCGTAAGTGAGCTGAGCTGTCTCTACATTAATGGCCTTGTTCACAAGAGCCTGGAAAGTATCACAATGATGCAGGTGGAGATCACGACGCAACTTAGGGTTGAGACCCTTCTGGAACCTAACCTGCTTCTTAGCGTCTGTGGACACTTCTTCTGTAGCATAGCGGGCGGGGCTTCCAAACTCTCTACTATAAGCATCAACATGCAGCTTACCCTGGGTAAAACTACAGAACTCTTCCCTCTTGCGGTCAATGAGAACCTGAGGAATGTGGTGCTCACGAAAAGCCTCGGTGAAATCCTTCCACGTAGGAATCTGACCAGCTGGAAGCATAGCCTCATAGCTCTGCCACCAAATACTAGCAGGACCTTCCAGGTGATAGGTAGCATAGGTGACCTTGTCACCTTCAGCCACGTTCGCAGAAAGCAACTTGTGAGTGATGCTCCGGAGCCAGTCATCCGCATCGAGTGGCTCAATGCAATGATGGAAGGTGGGTGGTTTCAGACCAATGAAGTCGGTGATGGAAACCAACTTCTTACACTGATGTGCGGTGTTTTGCTCAATCTGTGCCAGCAAGAGGTTAGTCTCACGCTTGTTCCTCTCGGATGCTAACAAGAACTCTGCCATCAAAGGCTGGTCAGGAGGATCCTCATCCCTACCATCTCCGTGGTTCTTGCTATGAGCAACTGAACCTCGGTTAGCAGGCGACATCCTGGCACAGAAACCAAGGAAACAAGGATGGAATTAGCATCGACATAAGGATGCAGAATGTAATGCAAAAGCATTGGAAACTCTTGAAATCCTGGGACAATTTCGGCAGCATAACGGCTGTGAATGATCAAAATGATGTTTGAGACAATCATCAAAGGAATAGCATAATCAATCAGCATCATAATATCAAGGTTCTGGGTCAAACTGAGGACACACGGAAGTAGTAGAACTATACGGAGACACAACCCAACAGTCCTAAGACTTTACGGTTTAGTAACACATCATCTTGAGAGATAGAGGAGAAGCCTAGGCCTTAACCCTCATAGAAAAGAAGAGGCTGACTCAGAAAGAATGACATGAGGTAAATGGGTAAAAAGAGCCTTATGTTCCCTTCCACAATCAATTCCCTTATATAACTAAAGCATTTCTAGACTCAACTTCGACCAGTTTGGCTTGATAATCCTACGGTCAGTCAGGCTCTGATACCAATGCTGTCGGGACCCCGATCCTAAGTCACACCGATCTAGCATGTAACACTTCTTATCACTTTGCGGCCTCACGCATGGTACTCCCATGGGTGCCACCTTACTTGGCCCGGGACCGTTTGCGCCTTTTGCCACCGATCTAGCATCCATATGACAGAGAACCCGGGCCGACATGACTAGTCGTGAACCCAAAGTAGCAATAACTTACAGGGACAGGCATACATGAATCAACCTCGAGCATGTCGGTCAACAGCGTATGAATCCGGGCTATAGCACTGGGCTAACAGGACTCCGGGAACCCGGGCTGTAGCAGGCTAGGCAGGACTCCGGATGTCACCGCATGACATTTCCCCGAAGGGACAGACACAGGAATGAAGTGAATCACATGCCGGCCAGTCAAGTGTTCCGGAGCAGTAGTGATGGGCTAGCAGGACTTCGGTGAACCGGGCTGTAGCGAACTACTATGGCTCATGGAAGCACAAGACTACATTTCCCCATAAGAGAGGCTACCAGAGGGAAACAACTAGGTTGTCGGATCCCACACATAGCAATACACGTTACACATACGCATAACATGCAAGTATGTGTTGTACAACATGGCATCACAACATAACTCAAACTCATATAGATAAAGGCCCAGAAGAGCCACATAGCATTCAATACAAACAGGGGTCTCATGACCCATCATTCAGAGCATACAAGCAACGGAAGCATTACATGTCTGAGTACAGACAACTACAAAAGGAAAAGACTAGGAAGCCTGACTAAACACAACCCTCCCAAGGGTACAAGATCGTAGCTGGGATACAAGCTACTCGTCGAAGTCACTAGTGTAACCAACTGCAAAACATAAATAAGCAAACGTGAGTACAAAGGTACTCAGCAAGTCTTACATCAGAACTATCTACATATGCAACATTATCAACAAGGGGGTGGTGGAGTTTAACAGCAGCAAGCCAGCTTTGACTCAGTGGCTAACCTATACTACGAGTATCAGAAACTTCTTTGAGGTGAGAGGACGCACACGAGTCCACATATTCACCATATCAATACTCCACTATGGATCCGTTCCCGTCTCCCTACGAGAAGGCCATCCATAGCACTCACGCTTATCTTGCGGATTTTAGAGTATCCACTTCAAGTTGTCTATGTACTACATAAGTCCTCCAAGTTTCCATATCCGAGGAAAACGGCTATTCGAATAGATAATGTTAACCCTGCAGGGGTGTACTTCTTCACACACGCTCTCGCCACTTATAGCCCTGTACACGTCATGTACCTCGGCAACCTTCAAGCGGAAGCCGGGCGAGGGTGTCGGCCATGACCTGACTAACCACACAAGTCTCTCATCCAGGTTTATCGCCTATTCGGGTTCCATCCGCAAGGAGATCCGGCCGGGTGTCTCCATACGGCCCCAAACGATGTGTGCAGGGTTCCCAAGCCCACCATCCGGGTGCCACTTGGTACACCGTGCCATGGTGCCTAGTCTGTCCCAAGCCCGTCCCGTCGGACACCACCTGGTAGAAAAATAGCACTACCTACAAACGCCAGAAACTAGTTGCAACTCCTGGACAGAGATCAAGTGGATTAATAAGCCGAGAGGGGCCGGATAACTGGAACCCAATGTGTGGTAGTAACTGGACTTGGATAACATACATAGAACTCAGTGCTTAGGGACGGTTCCAATGAGACAACCCACCATGTACTCCTACATGGCCTCTCATCGCTACCTTTACCTAAACGTGTTCACACACTTAGCCTTTATCGGTAGGACATGTTCACTACTCCGATTCATTCCCGATGAATCAGACCTGACACAACTCTAAGCATAGCTGGCATAAAGAAAACAAGCATGGATGAGTAGGCACATCAAGGCTCAAGCAACTCCTACTCATGCTAGTGGGTTTCAACTATTTACTGTGGCAATGACAGGTCATGCAGAGGAATGGGTTTAGCTACCGCAGCAGAAAGTAGCAGTTTGAATCGTTGTTGTCCTAATGCAGTAAAAGGAGCAGGAGCGAGAGAGTGGGATTTATCACGATGCTCAAGGGGGTTTGCTTGCCTGATAGAACGACGAAGGGGTACGGCTCCTCTAACAGGTACTCGGGAACACCTTCCGGAGTGGAACCTATCGAGAAGAAACGGTGACGGCGATCAACACACAAACAAATGCAACAAAATGATGCATGAACATGACATGTGCAAATGCTAGTGTTTGGGCTAATGCAAGATGCTACCAAGTTGGTTGAATCCCATTTGAATCAAAGATTCAAATGCAATGCAAAATGAAGCATTTAAAATGCCCATATTATGTTTTCACTTATACAGCATGTATAAGTTGGCTTTTCATGCATGGAACTGGCATAAATGGATTCCTTGCATTTTTTTGATAATTTTTCATATATAAATTATTTCATTCTGAGCTACGGTTGAATTATAATGAATTTTTGAAGTTTAAGCATTATTGTGGAATTTCCTGAGTTAAAATAATTCCAGAAATCAATTATTGCATCAGCTTGAGGTCAGCACTGCATCAGCAGTCAACCTGGGTCAAACCTGACATGTGGGGGCCACACGTAAGTGACACAGTGGTTAAGCCCAGGTCAAACCCGCACTGACCAGGGTTTGACTTGGCCTGGGGCCCACTGTCAGCGGCTGGTGGGCTGGATTAGGCTGTGGGATTAGCGCTAATGACAGCCACGTCGGCCTCAGCGTAGTTCGGCCGGCGACAACCTCGAGCCACGACGGAGCCCGCTCGGAACTCGCCAGAGGTCACTGGTCGACACGTCAGGGGCACCAGAAGGAAGCCCGTGCCCGTGCGCATCCGGGGAGACCAACGGGAGGGCGCCGGATGGCCGGAGTTCGCCGGAAGCGAGCTCCTGGCGGTGGCCAGAGCTTGGACAGGATCGGCTACTCGCTATGGTACATGGGAAGTTGAGCTAGCAGGTGCGTTCATCTCCTGGGAGTAGCACGAGCACGATGACGTGCTCAGGGGCAAGCTACAGCATCTGTAGCCACGACGGCGACGAGGCACGGCGGCGGCGAGCTTCGGCTGCGGTGGCTAGGGGGGCTAGAGGAGGGATTCGACGGCGGGGAGAGAGGGGTTGGGAGCAGGAGCTCACAGGGAGGCAGCGGAGTAGGTCAGTGGGCTCAGGAACGTCCTTGACGGCGCGAATCGACGGCGAGGGGCTCGGGTGCCCGAGGTGAAGAAGACCGCGAAGATGATGAAGCAGGGCCTCCTGCGACGCGTGAGTCGGCGGAGGGGACGTGGGCGGTGTTGCGGTTCTTCCGGACGCGTCAGCGAGGTGAGTGGTGGACGGTGGCCACGGTGGCAGCGAGCGGCGGCGACGAGCACGCTCGGGTGTGCTGCGGGGAGAGGACAGAGGAGGGGGAGGAGCGAGAGGGAGTGAGAGGGGGGTTGCGGAGACTGCGTGGCGTCGTCCTGGGCGTCGAGGCATCGGCGGGAAGCAGGAGGTGGCCGGGCATGCGCCGGCATGCGTCGCCCACGCGCTCGGCGTCCTCCTAGCGGGAGGTAAGTGGTGACTGGCAGAGGCCAGTGGGCTGGGCCTCTGCTAGGCCTGCTGGGGGTGCCAGGTAAGCCAAGCCTCAGGTAAGTGTTTTCTATTTTTTTTGTTTTCTTTTTCTATTTCTGACATTTGTTTTGACTTAAAATAAATACTAGCACAAAAGTAAAAATATCGAGGTTCCTTGTGACCACTAGTAATAATATACCAGAGGCCCTCACCAAATTCCAACATTTTTGGAGCCTCTAAAATATTTATATTATTTTAAACAGCTCCAATTCAAATACATATGGGTTCATTCAAAAATCCAAAATGTTTAGCAAAAATGTGCATCACCTCTGGTTGTTGCTTGCAACATTTTCCAAAGACCATGAACATTTTTGAAGAGCATTTTGGGTTTATTGAAATTCCATTTTAAAATTGAACCTATTTGAATTTGCTTTGGTGCTAGGGTTTGAAACATCCCCATTTCAATTTCATTTGAAATTTAAACATGATGCACAAAGCAAGCCTAGGATCATACCAGAACTAGGGATGTGACAAGTCTTGTGTGGGAAAACTAAATATCCTGCTGATTTTCTTGTTCTTGGTTCCCCACAAGATAGCTTTTGTCCCATTATATTTGGTAGACCCTTCTTGAATACAGTTAATGCTAGGATAGACTGCGAAAAGAATGTTGTTACTATTGGCTTGGATGATATGACTCATGAGTTTAATTTCTCTAAATTTAGTAAACAACACTGTGAAGAAGAATTGCCTAGTAAGGATGAAATTATTGGTCTTGCTTCTATTGCCGTACCTCCTAGTGATCCTTTAGAACAATATTTCCTAGACCATGAGAATGATATGTTTATGAATGAAAGAAGGGAAATAGATGAAGTATTCTTTAAACAGGAACCTATACTGAAACACAATTTACCTGTTGAAATCCTAGGGGATCCTCCTCCACCTAAGGGTGATCCTGTGTTTGAGCTTAAACCATTGCCCGAAAATCTTAAATATGCTTATCTTGATGAAAAGAAGATATATCCTGTTATTATTAGTGCTAACCTTTCAGAACATGAAGAAGAAAGATTATTGAAAACCCTGAAGAAGCACAGTGCTGCTATTGGATATACTCTTGATGATCTTAAGGGCATTAGTCCCACTCTATGTCAACATAAAATAAATTTGGAAGCAGATGCCAAACCAGTTCATGATCCTCAACGACGTCTTAATCCTAAAATGAAAGAAGTGGTAAGAAAAGAAATACTAAAGCTTCTGGAGGCAGGTATAATTTATCCCGTTGCTGATAGTCAGTGGGTAAGTTCTGTTCATTGTGTCCCTAAGAAGGGAGGTATTACTGTTGTTCCTAATGATAAAGATGAATTGATTCCACAAAGATTTATTACAGGTTATAGGATGGTAATTGATTTCCGCAAATTAAATAAGGCTACTAAGAAAGATCATTACCCCTTACCTTTTATCGATCAAATGCTAGAAAGATTATGCAAACATACACATTACTGCTTTCTAGATGGTTATTCTGGTTTCTCTCAAATACTTGTGTTGGCTAAAGATCAATCAAAGACTACTTTTACATGCCCTTTTGGTACTTTTGCTTATAGACGTATGCCTTTTGGTTTATGTAATGCACCTGCTACCTTTCGAAGATGCATGATGGCTATATTCTCTGACTTTTGTGAAAAGATTTGTGAGGTTTTCATGGACGACTTTTCCGTCTATGGATCTTCTTTTGATGATTGCTTGAGCAATTTTCATCGAGTTTTGCAAAGATGTGAAGAAACTAATCTTGTCTTGAATTGGGAAAAGTGCCACTTTATGGTTAATGAGGGTATTGTCTTGGGGCATAAAGTTTCTGAAAGAGGTATTGAAGTTGATAAAGCCAAGGTTGATGCTATTGAAAAGATGCCATGTCCCAAGGACATCAAAGGTATAAGAAGTTTCCTTGGTCACGCTGGATTTTATAGGAGGTTCATTAAGGACTTCTCAAAAATTTATCGGCCTCTGACCAATTTATTACAAAAATATATAACATTTGTCTTTGATGATGATTGTGTAGAAGCATTTGAAATACTTAAGAAAGCATTAGTCTCTGCACCTATTATTCAGCCACCTAATTGGAATTTACCCTTTGAAATTATGTGTGATGCTAGTGATTATGTTGTAGGTGTTGTTCTAGGACAAAGAGTTGATAAGAAATTAAATATTATCCATTATGCTAGTAAGACTCTAAACAATGCTCAAAGAAATTATGCTACTACTGAAAAAGAACTCTTAGCAGTTGTATTTGCTTGTGATAAGTTCAGACCTTATATTGTTGATTCTAAAGTAACTATCCACACTGATCATGCTGCTATTAAATATCTTATGGAGAAGAAAGATGCTAAACCTAGACTTATTAGATGGGTTCTCTTGCTACAAGAATTTGATTTGCATATTGTTGATAGAAAAGGAGCTGAGAACCCCGTTGCAGACAACTTATCTAGGTTAGAGAATGTTCTTGATGACCCACTACCTATTGATGATAGCTTTCCTGATGAACAATTAAATGTCATAAGTACTTCTCGTAGTACCCCTTGGTATGTTGATTATGCTGATTACATAGTTGCTAAATTTATACCACCTAGCTTCACATACCAACAAAAGAAAAACTTCTTCTATGATTTGAGACATTACTTTTGGGATGACCCACATCTTTATAAAGAAGGAGTAGATGGTGTTATTAGACATTGTGTACCTGAGCATGAACAGGAACAGATCCTACGCAAGTGCCACTCCGAAACTTATGGAGGACACCACGCGGGAGATAGAACTGCACATAAGGTATTGCAATCCGGTTTTTATTGGCCAACTCTCTTCAAGGATGCACGTAAGTTTGTCCTATCTTGTGATGAATGACAAAGAATTGGTAATATTAGTAGACGTCAAGAAATGCCTATGAACTATTCACTTGTTATTGAACCGTTTGATGTTTGGGGCTTTGATTATATGGGACCTTTTCCTGCCTCTAATGGATATACACATATTTTAGTTGTTGTTGATTACGTTACTAAGTGGGTAGAAGCTATTCCAACTAGTAGTGCTGATCATAACATTTCTATTAAAATGCTTAAAGAAGTTATTTTTTCGAGGTTTGAGTCCCTAGATATTTAATGACTGATGGTGGTTCACATTTTATTCATGGTGCTTTCCGTAAAATCCTTGCTAAATATGACGTCAATCATAGAATTGCATCTCTGTATCACCCACGGTCTAGTGTTCAAGTAGAATTGAGTAATAGAGAACTCAAATTTTGCAAAAGACTGTCAATAGATCTAGAAAGAATTGGTCCAAGAAACTTGATGATGCATTATGGGCCTATAGAACTGCATATAAAAATCCTATGGGTATGTCTCCGTATAAAATGGTATATGGAAAAGCATGTCACTTACCTCTAGAACTAGAACATAAGGCATATTGGGCTATTAAAGAGATCAACTATGATTTCAAACTTGCCGGTGAAAAGAGGTTATTTGATATTAGCTCACTTGATGAATGGAGAACCCAAGCTTATGAAAATGCCAAGTTGTTTAAAGAAAAGGTTAAAAGATGGCATGACAAAAGGATACAAAAGCGTGAGTTTAATGTAGGTGATTATGTATTGCTATACAACTCTCGTTTAAGATTTTTTGTAGGGAAACTTCTCTCTAAATGGGAAGGCCCCTATGTTATCGAGGAGGTCTATTGTTCCGGTGCCATAAAAATCAACAACTTCGAAGGCACAAATCCGAAGGTGGTAAACGGTCAATGAATCAAACATTATATCTCAGGTAATCCCATAAATGTTGAAACCAATATTATTGAAACTGTAACCCCAGAGGAATACATAAGGGACACTTTCCAGAACGTTTCAGACTCCGAAAAGGAATAGGTATGTGGTACGGTAAGTAAACCGACTCCAAAACAATTTTTAAGGCAATATTTCACCATTTTGGAATATTTAGAAAAATAGAAAATTAAGTAGCAGTCCGGGAAGGACACGAGGGCCTCACGAGATTGGAGGGCGCGCCCTACCCCCCTGGGCGCGCGCCCCTACCTCGTGAGCACCTCGTGTGCCTTCTGGACTCCGTTTTCTTGCATGATATGTATTTTGGTCGGTAAAAATTCACTATATATTCTCCCGAAGGTTTTGACTCCCGTATCACGCAAAAATCTCTTGTCTTTGTTTCGAGCTGTTTTCTGTCAGGGTTGTCAAGGCCAGGCACTATGTCATCTCCCTCCTCCTCCAACCATGAGGGAAACGATGCTTGGCTAATGAAGATAGAGCTGAAGAGAGAAGAACCTATGGAGATCAACAAGGATGAAAGGATCAAGAAGCCCGTGGAGGACCAAGTTCCAGCAATAGAAGACACCCTTCAACTGGATCATAATCTTCTTACCCCTATAGAAATCGAAGCTTTGAAGATGATTGAGTTGTCTCGTATACAAAATAAGTATCTCACACGTGAAAATATTTTGTTGAAGGAGCATATCATTGCACTCAAGGGCATTATCCGCAAGTTAGAAGACCTTCTACGCTCGATGTGTGACTATCCATCATCAACAACACATCCACCTTCTTCACCAACCAAGGAGATATAATAACATGGGTATGGGCACTCCCCTTGGCAACACCCAAGCTTGGGGGAGTGCCCCAGTATCGTATCACCATCACTTTTATCTTTACCGTTTTCTTTAGTTCGATCTTATTAGTAGTATTTTGATCTAGTAGAATAAAGTTTATGACATGATCTAGTTGTGAGTTTTGCTTTATTATCCTTCTATGTAATCGAGTCCGTGAGCTATATAATAAAGATTAGTGTTGAGTCAAGGGCTTGATTATTTTGCCATGATCCTAAGTGAATAAAAGAAAAGAGAAAGAAATAAAAAGAAACAAAGAGATCATATGGATCTCATGGAGAGTAATGAGCTCACATAGAAAAAATATGATGAATAAAAGTTGTTGAGAGTTGACAAGCATAGTTTTGGTCATCGTTGCGATTAATAGGAAGTAATAAAGAAAGAGAGGTCTTCACATATAGATATACTATCTTGGACATCTTTTATGATTGTGAGCACTCATTAAAATATGACATGCTAAAGAGTTGACATTGGATAAGGAAGACAACCTAATGGGTTATGTTTTCTTACATCTGAGATAAATTATATTGTCTTGGATCCTCCAACATGTTGAGCTTGCCTTTCCCCCTCATGCTAGCTAAATTCTCAGCACCAAGTAGAGATACTACTTGTGCTTCCAAATACCCTTAAACCAGTTTTGCCATGAGAGTCCACCATATCTACCTATGGATTAAATAAGATCCTTCAAGTAAGTTGTTATCGGTGCAAAGCAATAAAAATTGCTCTCTAAATACGTATGATTGATTGGTGTGGGAGAAATAAGCTTTATACGATCTTGTGATGTGGAAGTAATAAAAGCGACGGACTGCATAACAAAGGTTCATATCACAAGGGGCAATATAAAGTGACATTCTTTCGCACTAAGATTTTGTACATCCAACCATAAAAGTGCATGGCAACCTCTGCTTCCCTCTGCGAAGGGCCTATCTTTTATTATTATCTCCTACATTGCATAAGAGTCATGGTGATTTTCACCCTTCCTTTTTACACTTTATCCTTTGGCAAGCACAATATGTTGGAAAGATCCTGGTATATATGGCTAATTGGATGTGAGTTTTCATGAACTATTACTGTTGACATTACCCTTCAGGTAAAACGTTGGGAGGCAAAACTATAAGCCCCTATCTTTCTCTGTGTCCGATTAAAACTCCATACCCATAAGTATTGCGTGAGTGTCAGCAATTGTGAAAGATTATATGATAATTGAGTATGTGGACTTATACATTGACTCTTTCCTATGTTATGATAAATTGCAATTGCTTCAATGACTGAGATTATAGTTTGTTAGTTTTCGATGAAGTTTACGATTCACACTTGATATTGTGATTGAATTATTACTCTAGCATAAGATATCATATGACAAGAATTATATAAGTTGCTATTCTAAGAAAGATCATGATTCCCTCATGTCCGTATTTTATTTTTATCAAAACCTTCATCTCTAAACATGTGGACATATTTTTCGATTTCGGCTTTTTGCTTGAGGACAAGCGAGGTCTAAGCTCGGGGGAGTTGATACGTCCATTTTGCATCATGCTTTTATATCGATATTTATTGCATTATGGTCTGTTATTTCACATTATGTCACAATACTTATGGCTATTCTCTCTTATTTTACAAGGTTTACATAAGGAGAGAGAATGCCGGCAGCTGGAATTCTGGGCTGGAAAAGGAGCAAATATTAGAGACCTATTCTGCACAACTCCAAAAGTCCTGAAACTCCACGGAACACCTTATAATAAATAATGAAAAATCCTCGAGAAAGATGAAGACCAGGGGGCCACACCCTGCTCACGAGGGTGGGGGCGCCCCCCCCCCCCAGGGCGCGCCCCCCTACCTCATGGGCCCCCTGGTGGCTCTCCGATGACCATCTTCTCCTATATGAAGTCTTTCGTGGAGAAAAAAATAAGAAGCAACCTTTCGGAACGAAACTCCGCCGCCACGAGGCGGAACCTTGGCGGATCTAATCTAGAGCTCCGGCAGAGCTGTTCTGCCGGGGAAACTTCCCTCCCGGAGGGGGAAATCATCGCCATCGTCATCACCAACACTACTCTCATCAGGAGAGGGCAATCTCCATCAACATCTTCATCAGCACCATCTCATCTCAAAACCCTAGTTCATCTCTTGTATCTGATTCTTGTCTTCAAGTCCGGGATTGGTGCTAGTAGGTTGCTAGTAGTGTTAATTACTCCTTGTAGTTGATGATAGTTGGTTTAATTGGTGGAAGATCATATGTTCAAATCCTATGTGCATATTAATACCCCTCTGATTATGAACATGTTTATGCTTTGTGAGTAGTTACCTTTGTTCCTGAGAACAAGGGAGAAGTCTTGCTATTAGTAGTCATGTGAATTTGGTATTCATTCGATATTTTGATGAGATGTATGTTGTCTAGCCTCTAGTGGTGTTATGTGAACGTCGACTACATAACACTTCACCATTATTTGGGCCTAGAGGAAGGCATTGGGAAGTAATAAGTAGATGATGGGTTGCTAGAGTGACAGAAGCTTAAACCCTAGTTTATGCGTTGCTTCGTAAGGGGCTGATTTGGATCCATATGTTTCATGCTATGGTTAGGTTTACCTTAATACTTTTGTTGTAGTTGTAGATGCTTGCAATAGAGGTTAATCATAAGTGGGATGCTTGTTCAAGTAAGAACAGCACCCAAGCACCGGTCCACCCACATGTCAAATTATCAAAGTACCAAACGCGAATCATATGAACGTGATGAAAACTGGCTTGACGATATTCCCATGTGTCCTCGGGAGCGCTTTTCCTTATATAAGAGTTTATCCAGGCTTTTCCTTTGCTACAAAAAGGATTGGGCCACCTTGCTGCACTTTATTTACTCTTGTTACTTGTTGCTCGTTACAAATTATCTCATCACAAAACTATCTGTTACCACTTATTTCAGTACTTGCAGAGAATACCTTGCTGAAAACCGTTTATCATTTCCTTCTGCTCCTCGTTGGGTTCGACACTCTTACTTATCGAAAGGACTACGATAGATCCCCTAGACTTGTGGGTCATCAGTGCCCAAAGTCTGGTGCAGCTGGTGCCAAAACTTTGAAGTAAACTGTGTTCCTCTATTTGATACGATGGTCCTCGGAACTCCATGCAGACATACGAACTGGTCATGTATATCTTAGCCAACTTCGCACTTGTATAGGTGGTCTTCACTAGGATAAAGTGAGCCACTTTGGTCAAGCGATCCACCACTACCCAAATAGAATCGTATCCTGATCCGGTCCTGGGTAATCCAGTGATGAAATCCATGCCAAGATTATCCCACTTCCATTCGGGTATCGGCATAGGCTGCAGTAATCCTGTTGGCTTCTGATGTTCTGCCTTCACTCTCTGACATACATCACATACAGATACATACTCGGCAATATCCTTCTTCATACTAGTCCACTAGAAACGCTCCTTCAAATCCGAATACATCTTGGTGTTTCTGGGGTGTATCGAGTATGGCGTGTCATGAGCTTCCTGAAGTACCAACTTCCTGATCTCTGCACTATTGGGTATATAAACACGATCCTCAAACCACAAGGTGTCGTGCTCATCCTCATGAAAACCCTTGGCTTTTGCTTTGCTCATCTTATCATTTATCTCCGCAATTTCCTTATCATCCTTCTGAGCTTCTCGAATTTTTCCCAATAATGTTGACTGAATTTCTAATGCTGCAACAAAACCTCTAGGGACTACCTCCAAACGTAGCTCCCTGAGATCCTCAGCTAACTCCTTTGGCAATCCTCTGCTTATGAGGGTATTGGCGTAACTCTTTCGGCTCAAAGCGTCTGCTACGGCATTGGCCTTGCCTGGATGATAGTGCAACTTCGTATCATAATCCTTTATAAGCTCCAACCATCTCCTTTGCCTGAGATTCAACTCCTTCTGTGTGAAAATGTACTTCAAACTCTTATGATCCGTGTACACACCACAATGATTTCCAATAAGAAAATGTCTCCAGGTCTTGAGCGCATGCACTACAGCTGCTAACTCCAAATCATGTGTGGCATAATCCAACTCATGCGGTCAAAGATAACATGAGGCATATGAAACAACTCTTCCGTCTTGCATAAGTACGCCTCCAAGTCCTAAGCGAGATGCGTCACAATACACTTGGAAATCCTTGCATGTATCCGGTAGAATCAGCACTAGGGTTGTAACCAAACGTTTCTTCTGTTGGGGAACATAGTAATTTCAAGAAAATTCCTATGCACACGTAAGATCATGGTGATTCATAGCAACGAGAGGAAAGAGTATCGTCCACATACCCTCATAGACCGTAATAGGAAGCATTATGAGAACGCGGTTGATGTAGTCGAACGTCTTCACGATCTGATCGACCCAAGTACCGAACGCACAGCACCTTCGAGTTCAGCACACGTTCAGCTCGATGACGTCCCATGAACTCTGATCCAGCAGAGATTCGCGCACTACTAGGAAAAGGCCTACTAATGGCGCACTGGTTTTGCCTACTAATGGCGCATTACCAGTGCGCCAGTAGTAGCACGCCACTAGTATATCTTACTAATGGCGCACCATAGGTGCACCATTAGTATCTGGTATACTAATGGCGCACCAACTAGTGCGCCATTAGTATGTAACAGCATGCGCCATTAGTGTGCCTCCCGGGGGGCCATACATAAGCATGGCTTTGTCATACTAATGACGCATTCTCTGTTGATGCGCCATTAGTATCCTTTGGCATACTAATGGCGCACCTGGTGGTGATGCGCCATTAGTATGAATATTTTCTTTTTTTCCTTTTCTGATTTTTGCGCAGGTTACAAAATATATTATTAGACAGAATATAAAATATATTATTAGACAGAATATAGACAGCAGCACACAGCAACATCAGATTCATCGAATACAATAGAAGATTAGTCTCCGAATACAATTCATCATATTAGTCTCCGAATTCAAAAGACCGAACAAAGATAAAACATTACAAGTCTCAAGACCGCGAGTATCGAGTTTGTCGGAAGTAATACTAATCCTAACAAGTCCTACTAATCATCATCATACAACTTCTACTCGTTATTCATAACAAGTCATACGATCATCATCTTGATAGTCTTCGAACCAACCCTACTTAATTGTTCTTAGCACATGATCATCAGTATTAGGCAGGACCTAAATACCCTATTTAAGCTAAAATAGCATAAAACAATATAGACCCTGACTCTCCATTATGGAGAATGGAGAACATCCTGTCTCCAATTCTTGCGCTTCGCTTCCTTTTGCTTCCAAGAAGCTCCTTACGACTGTCCATACATTTTTTCCATCCTTTGATTTTCATGTCTCCACTTCTTTTAGAAATCTCGTATGGACAGTTGAGATTCGTAGGACGACCTGGCTGTATGTTCAAAACATTAACACTACCTTTCAGATACATCATATGAGGCACACAATTCTCTGGGATTATCTGTTGAAAAACATAGTAATAACTTCATAGTTAGCAATGATGTACTAGTTTTAGAAGTATGCAAAAGATGCACGGATGTCGTAATAGTAAAAATCTTACCAGGGTATCTCCATGGTAGTTACCGTAGTTGAACACATGCACTAGTGGCACGTATTTACCATAATGTTGAGGAGTTTGATTGTAGATATTGTAATTCTCAATGTCAGTACAAAATCCGACCAAATGATTTTTCTCCTTGTAAGTTGTTAATTCGGAGCCATCGGTGTAGTGGGTTTTGTCTACCATCTCCCGCACATTCTTTGAACAATAAAAATAAGCTGTCAATGGAAATAAGTTGTCAACTATTTTGAAATAAACAATATAAATTAGCTAATAACTATGTTTGAGAAACTCACATAGCGGTAGAACTGGAGGCGTATCAACAAGGACCCAAATGTCCATATTGTCTTGGTTGATGTCAGGATTACCAAGATCCATGGTGATAAGCATACCCTCATCAAAACCATACATCTTGCAAAATGCTTCCCAATTTTTGCAACCAAAATGGGTTACGCTCTTAGGATTATATAGATTTACTTCAAAGTCCACATCGTGATGAGTCCTTAGGTGAATTTTCTTTGTTTCAGAAATTTCATGGTCTTCAAAATCCATCCTCTCCAAGACATAGCGTCTTGCATGGCATGGGATAAGCTCTACTCGAATTGTAAAAGATGAAAATTACACGTTGAAATAGTTGAAGTCATGCTTAATTATGAAAATAACACTTGTCGTCGTTGTGTACCGTTTCAACTTCGAAGGTCTCCTCGAGCTTAATGCTGAAGCACCGATCATCGTCCAGGTGAGGCATGTCGCACAGACCTCGATCGTCGTGGCACCAGTCGCACTCCACCGGGAGACTTTCATCGTCTGATGATGATGAAGACATATCCTGGGCCGCCCGAACCACCGGCCTCATCATTGTGGGCCATGTTTCGCTCTAAATAGGAAAAAAGTTTGGTCAAAAAGTTGGTTATTGTCAAGGAACAAGATCATGGTCTCATCATTTAGGGTTTGTCGACACCGAGGCACCCTAAAAGCCTAAGCTTTCATCATTTAGGGTTTGTCGACGCCGAGGCACCCTAAAATCCTAAGCGTACATCATTTAGGTTCTCATCGACACCGAGGCATCCGGGACAGCCAAGTTAAGTTTTCATCATTTAGGGTTTATCGATGCCGAGGCACCCTAGGTTGGGCCTAATCACTTGGCACTAATCACTTGGCTCTATTGCCACCTAGGTCGACGCCGAGGCACCCTAAAAGCCTAAGCTTTCATCATTTAGGTTTTTATCGACACCGAGGCACCCTAAAAGCCAAGGTTTAATCATTTAGGGTTTGTCGACGCTAAGGCACCCTAAAAGCCTAAGCTTTCATCATTTAGGGCCGGGGTATATTAGTACTTAATCAAGTAGCAGATGGTCTAACTAAGGGTTTTGGAGTCAAGGAACATAATTTAGCTTGTAACAAAAGATGGGAATGATATCTATCTATCACCAATCTTGACTGGGAGTGTTGGGCTGAGCATAACAGGGTGATAATGAAGCATTAGTAGATTGCATCTTACATGTCCAGCTCTACTTTCTCGTGGCTTTTTGTCCCACTGATTGGATATATATTGCATGTACACAGAATATCTCAGATAGAGGAATACAGCTAGTTTCCAATAATTGCCAAGGAACAATTTTGGAAATCTACAGATTAAGTACTAAGATACCCCGGCCCATGCATTAGTCGCAAGTACCCCATATGCCCTATTTTTAGCAAAGTCATGCTAAAATTCACGGAAAATTTCAGCATGACCTTTGTTGAAAATAGGACATATGGAGTACCCGAATTTGCCAGAACGGAAGTTAATCGACATTCCGGCAAACTCAAGGGCCTCTCGGGGTACCTGCAAAATCATTGAGCAGGAAGCCCCCAACAGCACCCGAAGTATATGTAACAAAAAACAGGTGACAAAACTTGCACACCCCTCTCCGCTTAACGAGGCATGGAAACAGTGCCAGGACAGCAACCAAACACTGTCCAGGCACAGTTTAGGGAGGCTCCAAGCCAGACACGATTCAGTGTGGACACTATCCAAACAGACCCTAAATGACTGGGGATACTTGTAAAAACTTAGTTTAGCTCCTTTCACACATAGATAAGCAGTTGGGAAAAAGACACAATTTCCTGTAAGAACTTGAAAAAGAAACTACGCCATATGTACTTCAAGACTTCAAGTATATAGCCATAAAAAATAGTTCATGCATGTATGAGCCGTGGATCGTGCTGTTTGCGAAAAGAGTAAACCCATAGGGGGCAACTTACCTGTTATTTCAGGCTAATTGTATTAAAATTTCAAGCAACTACAATGAGACATGTAAAAAAGGTGCTATCTCTCTCTTGTGCTATCTCTCTCTTGCAAAAAAGTGCAGTTCCTTTAAAGTTTCAAATTTGCACTTGCATTGCATTTAAACATGCCCATTGGTTGTGGGTGAACCATTCAGAACAATCAGCCATGGCAATGTCACATTTCAGCACCAAAGTGGCTTGCACTTCTTTTTAGTTGAACTTTTTTTAATAGACAAACAACCAAATGCTCAGAACTACTACTACTACCACTAGATCATTTTCCTCTAGAATAGAACCAAACATTTTTTAATATAAAAATACGCAGTTCAAAGATTTTGGCACAAGAAGTCCAGTTCATGTCGTACCAACAGTGCTTGAAGATCGAAGTTGTAGTTGTGAGCACACGCAGATTCTTCAGCAGTTAAGCCACGGTAAAATGAATCCTACAAAACTAAAGGCCATACTGAAAATCAAGCATGATTCTACTGCAGGATCCCTAGCAGGCTCGTAACGCAAAGCATTTCCAATCGTAGAAGAGGAGTACTGGGGGAAGGATGCGCGTACACTTGAGGGAGGCGGTGTACTGGGGGAAGCAGGAGGAGTCGGCGATCCGGGCCGCGTTGGGGTAGGGCCGGAGTTGAGGTGGAGCGGAGACCGGAGTTGAGGTGGAGCTCGAACGAATCCTCCAAGACGGTGTAGCAGAGCTTGGCGCAGCTCCTAGGCACGACGACGGAGCACGGGGTGGTCGGTGGCCGCGGTGACGCGCGGTGGCCGCGCTAGGGGAGGCGGGGGCCGCGCAAGACCACAGTGGCGGCGGCGTCGCTGACGGCGTGCAGGCGCGGCGGACGGAGGGGGCAGAGCAAGGGGGCGGTGCCGTAGGGTTGGGGTCGAGTGCGGGGTCTGGCAAGGGAGGGAGGGAGGCCACAGTGCGAGGGGAATAGGTGGAGTGGGGGAGGGTTAGCAATGGCGCACCTCCCCCTAGTGCGCCATAAGTACGACGATTCTAATGGCGCACCTCCCCCTGGTGCGCCATTAGAATTTTGTTTCAATTACTAGCCCGACTGGTCAGGTTATATTCCACCTAACCCTATCTCCATCAGAACATGCCCACTAGCCCGACTGGTCAGCACGCAGCACACACACTAGGAGGTCCTGGGTTCGATTCCCAGGCTCCCCAATTTTTGTTTTTATGCATTTAAAATGCTGTTTGATATTTATTTGTGTTTAAATATGTTCAAACTTGTTTAAATCATGACAGTAATATTTTTTTATAAAAACAGTAATAATTTTTTTAAAAATATCATCAAATTTGTTATTTGAAAATATTTATGAATATGAAAAAATATCATCAAATTTATTATTTGAAAATATCATCAAAATTTTTATTTGAAAATATAATCAAATTTGTTTTTTTTGCAATTTTAGTTGCATTCATTTGTGACGATGGAGCGGCCCGGGGAGGGTGCTGGAGAGGGGGTGTGGTGGGTCGTGGGCGATGGTGGAGTGGGGGAGGGTGTGGGCCGGGGGTCGGCGGCGGCGGCCGGTGGAGCGGGGGAGGGTGCGGTGGGTCGTCGGCGGCGGTGGAGTGGGGGAGGGTGCGGGGGGTCGGCGGCGGCAGCCGGTGGAGCGAGGGAGATGGTGCGGGGGGTGCTCGGCGGCGAGGGGGACCGGATCTAGCGAGGTGGGATAGCGAACGAGATGGAGGGGGATCGAGATCGAGTGTCCATCAAATTTAAAAAAGTAAAAAATATAAATATATATACTAATGGCGCATCGGGTAATAGTGCGCCATTACTAGTTTAAACTAGTAATGGTGCACTGTGAAACAGTGCGCCATTAGTAGTTTTGCAAAAAAAGAATAAGAAAAAAATTTACAGTAATGGCGCACTCTCTGCCTGGTGCGCCATTACTAGTTAGAACTAGTAATGGCGCATTGTCGACCTGATGCGCCATTAGTATGTATGGAAAATGGAAAAAAAATTAATACTAGTGGCGCACCCTGTTTCCGGTGCGCCATTAGTGTCTTCCACACTAATGGCGCATCACCAACAGGTGCGCCATTAGTATATAGTAGTGGCGCACTGCTTCCCTAGTGCGCCATTAGTATCAATCCTATCTATAGCCCTTTTCCTAGTAGTGACGGGAGAGTTTCGTCAGCACATCATTCTCTAATGATGTGATCCCGTTAATCAAATGACTACTCATGTCTATGGTTAGGAAACATAACCATCATTGATTCAACGAGCTAGTCAAGTAGAGGCAAACTAGTGACACTCTGTTTGTTTATGTATTCACACATGTACTAAGTTTCCGGTTAATACAATTCTAGCATGAATAATAAACATTTATCATGATATAAGGAAATATAAATAATAACTTTATTATTGCCTCTAGGGCATATTTCCTTTAGTCTCCCACTTGCACTAGAGTCAATAATCTAGTTCACATCGTCATGTGATTTAACACCAATAGTTCACATCTTTATGTGATTAGTTCAATTCTCCATGTGACTAATACCCAAAGGGTTTACTAGAGTCAATAATCTAGTTCACATCACTATGTGATTAACACCCAAAGAGTGATCATGTTTTGCTTGTGAGAGAAATTTAGTCAACGGGTCTGCCACATTCAGAGCCGTATGTATTTTGCAAATTTTCTATGTCTACAATGCTTTGCATGGAGCTACTCTAGCTAATTGCTCCCACTTTCAATATGTATCTAGATCGAGACTTAGAGTCATCCAGATCAGTGTCAAAGCTTCGACGCAACTCTTTACAACGAACTCTTTGTCACCTCCATAATCGAGAAACATTTCCTTATTCCACTAAGGATATTTTTTACCGTTGTCCAGTGATCCACTCCTAGATCACTATTGTACCCTCTTGCCAAACTTATGGTGAGGTACACAATAGGTCTGGTACACAGCATAGCATACTTTGTAGAACCTATGACTAAGGCATAGGGAATGACTTTTCATTCTCTTTCCATTTTCTGTCGTGGTCGGGTTTTGAGTCTTTACTCAACTTCACACCTTGCAACACAGGTAAGAACTCTTTCTTTGGCTGTTCCATTTTGAACTACTTCAAAATCTTGTCAAGGTATGTACTCATTGAAAATATATCAAGCGTCTTGATCTATCTCTATAGATCTTGATGCTCAATACGTAAGTAGCTTCATAGAGGTCTTCCTTTGAAAAACTCTTTTCAAACATTCCTTTATGCTTTCCAGGAAATTCTACATTATTTCCGATCAACAATATGTCATACACATATACTTATCAGAAATGTTGTAGTGCTCCCACTCACTTTCTTGTAAATACAGGCTTCACCACAAGTCTGTATAAAACCATATGCTTTGATCACTTTATCAAAGCATATATTCCAACTCCGAGATGCTTGCACCAGTCCATAGATGGATCGCTGGAGCTTGCTCACTTTGTTAGCACCTTTAGGATCGACAAAACCTTCTGGTTGCATCATATACAACTCTTCTTTAAGAAATCCATTAAGGAATGCAGTTTTGGCATCCATTTGCCAGATTTCATAAAATGCGGCAACTGGTAACATGATTCGGACAGACTTTTAAGCATCGATGCGAGTGAGAAACTCTCATCATAGTCAACACCTTGAACTTGTCAAAAACATTTTTGTGATAGTTCGAGCTTTGTAGATAGTAACTCTACTATCAGCGCCCGTCTTCCTCTTGAAGATCCATTTATTCTCAATGAATCGCCGATCATCGGGCAAGTCAATCAAAGTCCATACTTTGTTCTGATACATGGATCCCATCCCAGATTTCATGGCCTCAAGCCATTTTGCAGAATCCAGGCTCATCATCGCTTCCTCATAGTTCGTAGGTTCATCATGGTCTAGTAACATGACTTCCAGAATAGGATTACCGTGCCACTCTGGTGCGGACCGTACTCTGGTTGACCTACGAGGTTCGGTAGTAACTTGATCTGAAGTTTCATGATCATCATCATTAGCTTCCTCACTAATTGGTATAGGAATCACTGAGACTGATTTCTATGATGAACCACTTTCCAATTCGGGAGAAGGTACAATTACCTCATGAAGTTATACTTTCCTCCCACTCACTTCTTTCGAGAGAAACTCCTTCACTAGAAAGGATCCACTCTTAGCAACAAATATCTTGCCTTCGGATCTGTGATAGTAGGTGTACCCAACATTTCTTTTGGGTATCCTATGAAGATGCACTTCTCCGATTTGGGTTCGAGCTTATCAGTTTGAAACTTTTTCACATAAGCATCACTACCCCAAACTTTAAGAAATGACAGCTTTGGTTTCTTGCCAAACCATAGTTCTTCTTACGGTGTCATCTCAACGGATTTAGATAGTGCCCTATTTAACGTGAATGCAGCTGGTTCTAATGCATAACCCAAAAATGATAGCAGTAAATCAGTAAGAGACATCATAGATCGCACCATATCTAGTAAAGTGTGATCACGATGTTCGGACACACCATTACGTTGTGGTGTTCCAGGTGGTGTGAGTTGAGAAACTATTCCGCATTGTTTCAAATGAAGACCAAACTCGTAACTCAAATATTCTCCTCCACGATCAGATCGTAGAAACTTTATTTTCTTGTTACGATGATTTTCCACTTCACTCTCAAATTCTTTGAACTTTTCAAATGTTTCAGATTTATGTTTCATCAAGAAGATATACCCATATCTTACTCAAATCATTTGTGAAGGTTAGAAAATAACAATACCTGCCGCGAGCCTCAACACTCATCGGACTGCATACATCAGTATGTATGATTTCCAACAAGTCTATTGCTCGCTCCATTGTTCCGTAGAACAGAGTCTTAGTCATCTTGAGGCATGGTTCGCAAGCATCAAGTGATTCCAAAAGCCCATCAGTATGGATTTTCTTCATGCGATTTACACCAGTATGACCTTAAATGGCAGCGCCACAAATAAGTTGCACTATCATTATTAACTTTGCTTATTTTGGCTTCAATATTATGAATATGTGTATCACTACGATCGAGATTCAATAAACCATTCACCTTGGGTGTATGACCATTGAAGTTTTTATTCATGTAAACAGAACAACAATTATTCTCTGACTTTAAATGAATAACCATATTGCAATAAACATGATCAAATCATATTCATGCTTAACGCAAACACAAAATAACATTTATTTAGGTTCAGAACTAATCCCGAAAGTATAGGGAGTGTGCGATGATGATCATATCAATCTTGGAACCACTTCCAACACACATCGTCACTTCACCCTTAACTAGTCTCTATTCATTCTGCAACTCCCGTTTCGAGTTACTAATCTCAGCAACTGAACTAGTATCAAATACTGAGGTGTTGCTATAAACACAAGTAAAGTACACATCAATAACATGTATATCAAATATATCTTTGTTCACTTTGCCATCCATCTTATCCGCCAAATACTTGGGGCAGTTCTGCTTCCAGTGACCAGTCCATTTGCAGTAGAAGCACTTAGTTTCAGGCTTAGGTCTAGACTTGGGCTTCTTCACTTGAGTAGCAACTTGCTTGCCGTTCTTCTTGAAGTTCTCCTTCTTCCGTTTGCCCTTTTCTTGAAACTAGTGGTCTTGTAAACCATCAACACTTGATGCTTTTCTTGATTTCTACCTTCGTCGATTTCAGCATCACGAAGAGCTTGGGAATCATTTCCGTTATCCCTTGCATATTATAGTTCATCACAAAGTTCCAATAACTTGGTGATAGTGACTAGAGAACTCTCTCAATCAATATCTTATCTGGAAGATTAACTCCCACTTGATTCAAGTGATTGTAGTACTCGGACATTCTGAGCACATGCTCACTAGCTGAGCTATTCTCCTCCATCTTGTAGAAAAGTGCTTGTCAAAGGTCTCATACCTTTCGACATGGGCATGAGTCTGAAATACTAATTTCAACTCTTGGAACATCTCATATGCTCTGTGGCGTTCAAAACGTCTTTGAAGCCCCGATTCTAAGCCATAAAGAATGGTGCACTAAACTATCAAGTAGTCATCATATCGAGCTCGCCAAACGTTCATAACGTCTGCATCTGCTCCTGCAATCGGTTTGTCACCTAGAGGTGCATCAAGGACATAATTCTTCTATGCAACAAGGAGGATAATCCTCAGATCACGGATCCAATCTGCATCATTGCTACTAACATATTCCAACTTATTTTTCTCTAGGAACATATCAAAAATAAACGGGAGCTACATGGCAAGCTATTGATCTACAACATAGTTATGCAAATACTATCAAGACTAAGTTCATGATAAATTAAAGTTCAGTTAATCATATTACTTAAGAACTCCCACTTAGATAGACATCCCTCTAGTCATCTAAATGATCACATGATTCAAATCAACTAAACCATGTTCGATCATCACGTGAGATGGAGTACTTTTCAATGGTGAACATCATTATGTTGATCATATCTACTATATGATTCACGCTTGACCTTTCGGTCTCAGTGTTTCGAGGCCATATAGTATATGCTAGGCTCGTCAAGTTTAACCCGAGTATTCTGTGTGTGCAAAACTGGCTTGCACCCGTTGTACAAGAATGTTGAGCTTATCAGACGCGATCATCACGTGGTGTCTCGGCACGACGAACTTCTGCAATGGTGCATACTCAGGGAGAACACTTGTACCTTGAAATTTTTAGTGAGAGATCATCTTATAATGCTACCGTCAAACTAAGCAAAATAAGATGCATAAAGGATAAACATCACATGCAATCAAAATATGTGACATGATATGGCCATGATCATCTTGCACCTTTGATCACCATCTCCAAAGTACTGTCATGATCTCTATCGTCACCGGCATGACACTATGATCTCCATCATCTTGATCTCTATCAATGTGTCGTCACATGGTCATCTCGCCAACTATTGCTTTTGTAACTATTGCTACCGCATAGCGATAAAGTAAAGCAATTACATGGCACTTGCATCTTATGCAATAAAGAGACAACTATAAGGCTTCTGCCAGTTGCCGATAACTTTAACAAAACATGATGATCTCATACAACAATTTATATCTCATCACGTCTTGACCATATCACATCACAACATGCCCTGCAAAAACAAGTTAGACGTCCTCTACTTTGTTGTTGCAAGTTTTACGTGGCTGCTATGGGCTGAGCAAGAACCGTTCTTACCTACGCATCAAAACCACAACGATATTTCGTCAAGTTGGTGATGTTTTAACCTTCAACAAGGACCGGGCGTAGTCACACTCGGTTCAACTAAAGTTGGAGAAACTGGCACCCGCCAGCCACCTGTGTGCAAGGCACGTCAGTAGAACCAGTATCGCGTAAGCGTATGCGTAATGTCGATCCGGGCCGCTTCATCCAACAATACCGCCAAACCAAAGTATGACATGCTGGTAAGCAGTATGACTTGTATCGCCCACAACTCACTTGTGTTCTACTCGTGCATATAACATCTACGCATAAACCTGGCTCGGATGCCACTGTTGGGGAACGTAGTAATCTCAAAAAAAAATCCTACGCACACGCAAGATCATGGTGATGCATAGCAATGAGAGGGAAGAGTATCATCCACATACCCTTGTAGACCGTAAGCGGAAGCGTTATGAGAACACGGTTGATGTAGTCGAACGTCTTCATGATCCAACCGATCCAAGTACCGAACGCACGGCACCTCCGAGTTCAGCACACGTTCAGCTCGATGACGTCCCATGAACTCCGATCTAGCAGAACTTCACGGGAGAGTTCCGTCAGCACGACGGCGTGATGACGGTGATGATGTTGCTACCAACGCAGGGCTTCGCCAAAGCACCGCTACGATATGATTGAGGTGGATTATGGTGGAGGGGGAAACCGCACACGGCTAAGGGGTCAATGATCAACTTGTGTGTTCTAGGGTGCCCCCCTGCCCCCGTATATAAAGGAGAAAGGGGAGGCCGGCAGGCCCCTATAGGGCGCTCCAGGAGGAGGAGTCCTCCTCCTAGTAGGAGTAGGACTCCCCGGAGGGGGGGCGCCCCCTTTCCTTCTCCTTCTCTCCCTTCCTTTCCTCCTCCTAGTAGGAGTAGGACTCCCCTTTCCTACTCCTACTAGGAGGAGGAAAGGAAGGGAGAGCAGGAGAAGGAAAGGGGGCGCCCCCCCCCCCCTCTCCTAGTCCAATTCGGGCCAGAGGTGGAGGGGGCGCATGGCCTGCCCTGGCCAGCCCCTCTCTCTCTCTCCACTAGGGCCCAATAAGGCCCATTAACCCCCGGGGGGTTCCGGTAACCCCTCTGGCACTCCGGTAAAATCCCGATTTCACCCAGAACTCTTCTGATGTCCAAATGTAGGCTTCCAATATATCAATCTTTATGTCTCGACCATTTTGAGACTCCTCGTCATGTCCGTGATCATATCCAGGACTCCGAACTACCTTTGGTACATCAAAACATATAAACTCATAATACCGATCGTCACGGAACTTTAAGCGTGTGGACCCTACAGGTTTGAGAACTATGTAGACATGACTGAGACATGTCTCCGGTCAATAACTAATAGCGGAACCTAGATGCTCATATTGGTTCCTACATATTCTACGAAGATCTTTATCGGTCAAACCGCATAACAGCATACGTTGTTCCCTTTGTCATCGGTATGTTACTTGCCCGAGATTCGATCGTCGGTATCTCAATACCTAGTTCAATCTCGTTACCGGCAAGTCTCTTTACTCGTTCCGTAATGCATCATCCCGTAACTAACTCATTAGTCACATTGCTTGCAAGGCTTATATTGATGTGCATTACCGAGAGGGCCCAGAGATACCTCTCCGACAATCAAAGTGACAAATCCTAATCTTGATCTATGCCAACTCAACAAACACCATCGGAGATACCTGTAGAGCACCTTTAGAATCACCCAGTTATGTTGTGACGTTTGGTAGCACACAAAGTGTTCCTCCGGTATCCGGCAGTTGCATGATTTCATAGTCATAGGAACATGTATAGTTATGGAGAAAGCAATAGCAACAAACTAAATGATCATCGTGCTAAGCTAATGGATGGGTCAAGTCAATCACATCATTCTCTAATGATGTGATCCCGTTAATCAAATGACAACTCATGTCTATGGTTAGGAAACATAACCATCATTGATTCAACGAGCTAATCAAGTAGAGGCAAACTAGTGACACTCTGTTTGTCTATGTATTCACACATGTACTAAGTTTCTGATTAATACAATTCTAGCATGAATAATAAACATTTATCATGATATAAGGAAATATAAATAATAACTTTATTATTGCCTCTAGGGCATATTTCCTTCATCTTCAGCTCCTGAAAACTTGCCTCACATTCATCTGTCCATTTGAACTTGGTGTCCTTTTTCAACAACTCTGTCATAGGCTTTGCAATCTTAGAAAAATTCTCGATGAATCTCCGGTAATATCCCGCGAGTCCCGGAAAACTGCAGATCTCTCCAACTGAGGTGGGTGCCAACCACTCAGTGACTGACCGAACCTTAGTAGGGTCTACTGCTATACCTTCTCCTGAGATAACATAAGGAATGCAACTTCCTGCAATCAAAACTCACATTTGCTGAACTTGGCATATAACTGATGTTCTTTGAGCTTCTCGAGAACTAAACGCAAGTGTTCTTTGTGTTCTTCTTCATTCTTCGAGTATAGTAAAATATCATCAATGAACACCACAACAAACTTATCCAAGAACTCCATGAAAACCTTATTCATCATACTCATGAAATAGGCAGGGGCATTTGTCAACCCAAATGACATAACCGTGTACTCATATAGCCCGTACCTTGTGGTGAAGGTTGTCTTAGGTATATCCTATTCTCGGATCTTCAGCTGGTGGTATCGTGATCGAAGATCGATCTTGGAAAATACTTTAGCTCCTTGCAGTTGGTCAAACAAATCATTGATCGTCGGCAGTGGGTACTTGTTCTTGATCGTCACTTCATTCAATGCACGATAATCAACCACCATTCTCAGATATTTATCCTTCTTCTCAACCAAGAGCACTGGGGCTCCCCATGGTGACGAACTTCGTCGAATGTAACCTTTCCCCAATAACTCCTTAATCTGTTTCTTAATCTCCTCCAGATCATTTGAGGGCATCCGGTATGGTCTCTTCGATATTGGTCCGATGCCTAGCAATAGCTCTATCAAAAACTCAATGTCTCGATCTGGTGGCATGCCTGGTAGTTCTTCTGGAAATACATCCGGGTAATCCTTCACTACAGGCACTTGTTCCTGAACAACTCCCGTGAGGAAATTTACATGAGTCCTCTTTGGTGTATGCATGGATACATACTTAATTCTTTTTCCCTCCGGTGTGGTGAGCAGAATTGACTTACTGGCGTAATCGATGTTTCCTCCATACATCAATAACCAATTCATCCCTAGTATCACATCCAATCCTTGTGATTCCAAAATTATCAAGTCTGAGGGGAAAACATGCCTACCTATGGTTAATGGCACTTGAAAACATCCTTGGCTTGCCATATGCTCCGCTCCTGGCGAGCTTACTAACATAGGTGTCCTAAGAACTTTAGTGGGCAACTTACACTTATCCACAAATCCCCTTGAAATGTATGAATGTGATGCACCACAGCACCAGTATCAAAAAGAACGATTGCAGTAAATGACTTAACCCAAAACTTACCGATAACCGCATCTGGCTGCTCCTCAACCTCCTCCATGTTCACGTGGTTCACTTGTCCCCTGTTGAAAGGGTTGGGCTTATTCCCAGAGATTCCATTGCCATTTCCATTCTTGAGTTCATGACACTCATTGGCATAGTGTCCAGTCTTCCCGCACTTCAAACAAGTAATGTGACTTTGGTCCTTCTTGGTGGGTGTAGCTAGGTTAGAGCGGTTTTGACTGGTTGCTCCATTCCCAATTCCATTCTTGGGGCCAATGTGGTTATGCGAACTTCCTCCATTGTGGTTTTGCCCTCCATGGTTATGGGTATATCCTCCTGAGTTCGAGGTGAAACGAGGCTTCTGCTGAGCTCCTGAATTGTATTTCCCTTGTCCATACTTCCTTTTGCGGCTCTCAATTTGCTGCTGCTTCCCTTCAATCATAAGAGACTTGTCTACCAACTCCTGGTAGTTGTTAAATGTTGCCACCATCAACTGCACACTCATTTCATCATTCATCCCTTCCATAAAATTCTCATGTTTCACGGCATCTGTGGCCACATCATCTGGGGCATAGTGGGCTAACTTGCTAAACTCTTCCACGTACTGCCCCACAGTACGGTTGCCCTGGCGTAAGTTGAGAAACTCACACTTCTTCATGCTCATAGCTCCAGTTGAGACATGAGCAGTGCGGAATGCTTTCTGGAACTGCTCCCAAGTAACATTGGCTATAGGGAAGGTGGCTATGTAATTCTCCCACCATGAGGCTGCAGGTCCATCCAATTGGTGTGCGGCAAAACGCACCTTCTCAGCATCTATGCAACCTGCAGTGGTTAACTCCCTTCCAATCCTGCATAGCCAGTCATCAGCAACTATGGGCTCGGTGCTACTGGAGAACAGCGGTGGCTGTAACCTCAGAAAACGGGCTAAGTTGTCAACTGGAGGTGGTGGCGGTGGGTTGTTGTTATTGTTGTTGTTGTTATTGTTGTTATTGCCTTGGTTCTGGACTAGTAACTGCATCAGTGTATTCTGATGTTGGATCAACTGAGTGAGCTCCGGTGGGAAGGCAAATCCGGGGTCACGTCTCGGAGGCATCTGATGGGTTTAGAGGGGAGAGATTAGAATAGAAAGAGGTCTAGTGAGAAAATACTACCCATATGCACATGAGACAAACACAATCATATCACACCAAAACAATTTCAAGCAAGGGCATACAATAGATCTAACTATCATTACAGTGCTCGGACTACTAATATATACATGGGGCAAATACTACTAATAATTTGGTGGTCGACTAGAAATTTTGATCGGTGGAAGACTCCATGATATCCGCTACAGCTTCGTCTTCATAATCATCATCACTACTATCGGGGTCGGAGTCGGTGTCGTCGATGATGATGTAGTCCTTGGGATGGTCGTCATCTCCTCCTGGCGCGGGGTCTCCCATGAATACTCCTAGCTTCCTTGTCAGGTCGTCATTCTTCTCCACTACTATTGTGATTTCCTCCTTGTATCCGTCGTGTGTAGACTAGAGTTCCTCTTACAGCTCCATGTTCCTAGTCATCAACTTCTTCAGATCTATCATGCTCGCGCACATCTGGTTCTCCTGGCGACGAATGTGCGGGCTTATCTCCTAGATGAAAGCTGCAATGGACCTGTCCTTCTTGGTGCTGATCATTTCCCATTTCTCATCTCGGTGCCCACATATCTGGTAGATAGTGTCCTTAAGATCCTTGTGATAAACTTCGCCGATGTGTCCTATGGCGATGTGGGCTGCCATGCTCTTTCCTAGACTCCAGGTTTGTGCATCAAAGGAAAACTTTATGGGTTCAGTTACTGGCGTGAATGTCCTTCCTGGAACTTGAACTCGAATCATCCAACGCTCCTCTTCTGGTAAAGTGGCAGTGTAGGTCCCGGTGAAGCTTGGTATCCCAATGTTCAGGTACCTAGTGACTTCCTTCAAGTGTCGTCCAAAAGGTGTGTCTTCATTCGGCTGTGCAAACTTGTTCCTTGTGCACGCCATCCTATAGAGTAGAAGATGGAGAGAAGTCAGAAATAAGTAGAGGAGAGTGACCTATGGCTCATCTTAGTGGTCGTCTCCTACATTCAGCGTGTGCCCTGATACCATCTTGTAGTGATCCAACCTCAAATGGTCGAATCTCTATGCATAAGTGTCATCCCTAGATTGGTAATGCTAACACACATAGTACTTGAAGGATTTATAACAGAGTGCAATCACACACTTATTACATCGAATAACTCATAAAAGAGTACTTATTACAATAATATGGCTTAAGGCCATCTAAATACGATAACAGCGGAAGGCTTGGAAGATAAAGCGAGTCCATCAACTCCAATGGCATAGCTGAGTGCACGACAACGACCTAGCGCACCTTACTCTTCGCCTGAAAAGTCTGCAACATCATATGTTGCAGCCCGAAATGGATCAGCACATGGAATATGCTGGCAATATAACACAGTAGAGCAATGAACATGTGAATGCTATCACTACATGCATATATGGTTGGTGGAGGCTCTATGGTTATAATGTTTTTGCGAAAAGCCAATTTTTCCTACAACAAAGGAATACATTTTATTTAACTATCATGGTAGTTGGAAAAACATTGAGAATGGTAAGTCCCCATCTCAATCCCAATTAAAAAGTAATTAACATCCCAACAAATTAGTTTAGAGTGATGAGATCAACATGATAATTCAAGAACCAGATACTCAAGATGTCCATAACCAGGGACACGGCTAACCATGATTAGTTTGTACACTCTTTAGAGGTTTGCACACTCTTCCCCACAAGACTTGATCTCCTTCGTTGGTTTTCTCGTACTACATGGTGTTTGAGAAACGGATGACCGAGACGCGGTCTTTCAGAAGCATTAACTCTTTACTCTGGGTGAACATATACACCTACTTTCCCCTACATCTGCTAGCCCACCACTGAAAGAGGTCATGCAATGTACTCAACTATGCTAGAGCCAATAATAGCTTGTGGCTACACACGGAAGTTTTCAGCATGAATAATCTTATGATCCCTTTGAGCCTGGGTGGCGAACCAAAAAGGACAGCACTGGTATATCCCCAGGTGCCCGCAACCAATCCACCCAGATGTGTGTTTAAGTAGCCACCTTAAGTTAACCACTAATTAACAATCTCACATATGTCATGGATACACTCAAACCCAATCCACGTCTACGAGCATAGCATGGCAAATTAAGCATACGTAGAAGTAACTCCCAAGGTTTGATAATAAAAGGGCAATAGGTTCTACCTCATCATTTACTTCCCAAACCCACATGTTAAGAGATCCTACTCATGCAATGTTTGAGGGTTGTAACTAATGCATAAAAAAACTGGGTAATAAAGGGATATGATCAAAGTTTTACTTTCCTTGCTGATGATCCGCAAAACCTAGTGACTCGTAGTAGCACGCTGCGCACTCCGGGAATTCTAGTGCAAACAAACAATAGCCTACATAAGAACTCAAGCAAAGATGCAAGGGGAAAACGTCGAATAAGAAGATCCAAATCTGAAAGTTCAACTAAAGAGGTTCGATTTGCAAAAGGAAACGATCAAATCGGAGGTACGGAACTAAAACTACGGTCAAAAGAATTTCGAATTCAAATCTGCTTGAAACCAAATTTTAAATTTTCAAAACCTTGTTCAAGTTGATTAAACAGAAAGAGAGGTTCAAGACAAAGATTTTGGCGTTAGTTTCACTGGATTTGGACAAACGGTTAAGAAACGACGAGGGTTTAAAGATCAGGGGCTAATCTACAATAAAAATAATCGCGGATAGGTCTCTGGCAGAAAAAAATAAAAAGAAAAGACTAACGAACAAACGTTCACTATTTGAACCTAACCGGCGAACATCATTAGTTAAAACGAACGAACGGACGAATGTCCACTAAATAAAATAAACCGACAAAAACCGATCTAAGAAAATAAATCGGAAAACTAAAAAAGTGGGGTTAATCAAGGAAAACCGACCGGTCAAAACAGGGTCAACGGCGGCGGCTCCGGCGAGATCCGCAGCAGCGGAGATGGCGAGATCCGCGGTGGCGGAGATGGCGAGATCCGTGGCGGTGGAGATGGCGATCGACGGCTGCGGGGCGGCGGGGCGCGGCTGCGGGCAACGGCGGCGCGGCGCAGGCATCGGCGGCGCGGCGCGGGGCAGCTGACAGCGGCGGCTTCTAGCAGCGGCGGCTAAAGGCGGCGGCGGCGGAGCGGCTCGATGGGAGGAGGCGGCGGGCCTCGGCCCTATTTAAAGGCGGGGGGCGTGCGGCTTGGGGAGGGGGTCGCCGGGAGAGGAGTCCTTCCCGGACTCGGCTGCGGCAGCGTGCGCCGGCCGGACTCCCGCGCGGAGTCGGTCAAGGCGCGGGGGTGGGCTGCGGCGGCGGCCTGGCTCGGCTGGGCCGTTCTCCCAGTCAGGCGCGCGACTTTTTTTTAAAACAATTTCGCCGACAGGAAAAAATCCTAAGTAAGTAAAAATGAAAATATAAAATGCCAAAAGAAATTTTTGCCGTCTAAATAAAATATTTAGAACTTAGTGAACATTTTCTTGGCCTAAATATGCAAATTTTAAAAAAATGCATATTTTTCTAATTCAAATAAAATAGCAATAAAATCCAAATAAAATAATTTATTTGATTTTAATAATTTTCCTCCAATATTTCATTTATTTTGGAGAAGTCATATTATCTCCTCTCATATATTTTTAATATTGGAAATATTATTTGGAGAGAAAATGGTTAAAACCGAAGTGATCCACTTTTCAATATTTGAGAAAATTCAAATATGAAAACAATAAAATCCCCAACTCTCTCCGTGGGTCCTTGAGTTGCTTAGGATTTTGGGATCACAAAGCCAAAATGCAAATAAAATATGATATGCATATGATGACCTATGTATAACATTCCAAATTGGAAATTTGGGATGTTACAATAAGTTCAGACCTTATATAGTTGATTCTAAAGTAACTGTTCACACTGATCATGTTGCTATTAAATATCTTATGGAAAAGAAAGATGCTAAACCTAGACTTATTAGATGGGTTCTCTTGCTACAAGAATTTGATTTGCATATTATTGATAGAAAGGGAGCTGAGAACCCCCTTGCAGACAACTTGTCTAGGTTAGAGAATGTTCTTGATGACCCACTACCTATTGATGATAGCTTTCCTGATGAACAATTAGCTGTCATAAATGCCTCTCGTACTGCTCCATGGTATGCTGATTATGCTAATTATATTGTTGCTAAATTTATACCACCTAGTTTCACATACCAGCAAAAGAAAAAGTTCTTCTATGATTTAAGACATTACTTTTGGGATGACCCACACCTTTATAAAGGAGTAGATGGTGTCATTGGACGTTGTGTACCTGAGCATGAACAAGAACAGATCCTACGCAAGTGTCACTTTGAGGCTTATGGAGGACACCATGCTGGAGATAGAACTGCACATAAGGTGTTGCAATCCGGTTTTTATTGGCCTACTCTCTTCAAGAATGCCCGTAAGTTTGTCTTGTCTTGTGATGAATGTCAAAGAATTGGTAATATTAGTAGACGTCGAGAAATGCCTATGAATTATTCACTTGTTATTGAACCATTTGATGTCTGGGGCTTTGATTATATGGGACCGTTTCCTTCCTCTAATGGGTATACACATATTTTAGTTGCTGTTGATTACGTTACTAAGTGGGTAGAAGCTATTCCAACTAGTAGTGCTGATCATAACACCTCTATTAAGATGCTTAAAGAAGTTATTTTTTCCGAGGTTTGGAGTCCCTAGATACTTAATGACTGATGGTGGTTCACATTTTATTCATGGTGCCTTTCGTAAAATGCTTGCTAAGTATGATGTTAATCATAGAATTGAATCTCCTTATCACCCACAGTCTAGTGGCCAACTAGAATTAAGTAATAGAGAGCTTAAATTAATTTTGCAAAAGACTGTTAATAGGTCTATAAAGAATTGGTCCAAGAAACTTGATGATGCATTATGGGCTTATAGAACTGCATATAAAAATCCTATGGGTATGTCTCCGTATAAGATGGTTTATGGAAAAGCATGTCACTTACCTCTCGAACTAGCACATAAGGCATATTGGGCCATTAAAGAGCTCAATTATGATTTCAAACTTGCCGGTGAGAAGAGGCTTTTTGACATTAGCTCACTTGATGAATGGAGAACCCAGGCTTATGAGAATGCCAAACTGTTTAAAGAAAAAGTTAAAAGATGGCATGATAAAAGGATAGAAAAACTGTGAGTACGAATATATATTCAAGAGGATGAGTTTGGCTGCAGATTTGAGGATCTCGGAGACTCGACCATCCTTCTATGATGGTGAGCCTATGCCCTGGAAGATGGACGACAAGCCCACATCATCAACAACTCCATCATCACCACCTCTAAGGAAGGAGACATAAACACATGGGTATGGGCACTCCCCTTGGCAACTGCCAAGCTTGGGGGAGTGCCCCGGTATCGTATCACCATCACTTTTATCTTTACCGTTTTTCTTAGTTCGATGTTTTGGTAATATCATGATCTAGTAGAATAAAGTTTTAGTATGATCTAGTTTTGAGTTTTGCTTTATGATCCTTCTATGTAATCGAGTCTGTGAGCTATATATAATAAAGATTAGTGTTCAGTCAATGGCGTGATTATTTTGCTATGATCTTGAGGGAATAAAATAAAAGAGAAAGAATAAAAGGAAATAAAGGGATCTTATGGAGAGTAATGACTTCACATATAAAGAGTATGATGAATAAAAGTTGTTGAGAGTTGACAAACATAGTTTTGGTCATCGTTGCAATTAATAGGAAGTAATAAAGAAAGAGAGGTTTTCACATATAAATATACTATATTGGACATCTTTTATGATTGTGAGCACTCATTAAAATATGGCATGCTAAAGAGTTGACGTTGGACAAGGAAGACAACGTAATGGGTTATGTTTTCTTACATCTGAGATAAATTATATTGTCATGGATCATCCAGCATGTTGAGCTTGCCTTTCCCTCTCATGCTAGCCAAATTCTTTGCATCAAGTAGAGATACTACTTGTGCTTCCAAATATCCTTAAACCTAGTTTTGCCATGAGAGTCCACCATATCTACGTATGGTTTGAGTAAGATCCTTCAAGTAAGTTGTCATCGTTGCAAGCAATAAAAATTGATCACTAAATATGTATGATTTATTAGTGCAGAGAAAATAAGCTTTATACGATCTTGTGATGTGGAAGAAATAAAAGCGATGGACTGCATAATAAAGGTCCATATCACAAGTGGCAATATAAAGTGACGTTCTTTTGCATTAAGATTTCGTGCATCCAACCATAAAAGCACATGACAACCTTTGCTTCCCTCTGCGAAGGGCCTATCTTTTATTCTTGTCTTATACTTCATACAAGAGCCATGGTGATCTTCACCTTTCCTTTTTACATTTTATCCTTTGGCAAGCACAATGTGTTGGAAGATCCTGATATATATATGGCTAATTGGATGTGAGTTTTCATGAACTATTATTGTTGACATTACCCTTGAGGTAAAAGGTTGGGAGGCGAAACTATAAGCCCCTATCTTTCTCTATGTCCGATTAAAACTTCATAACCATAAATACCGTGTGAGTGTTAGCAATTGTGAAAGACTAAATGATGGTTGAGTATGTGGACTTGTTGAAAAGCTCTTATTGACTCTTTCCTATGTTATGATAAATTGTAATTGCCTCAATGACTGAGATTATAGTTTGTTAGTTTTCAATGAAGTTTCTAATTCATACTTGAAACTATGAATGAATTGTTACTTTAGCATAAGAGATCATATGACAATATTTATATATGTTGTTGTTATAAGAATTATTATGATGCCCTCATGTCCGTATTTTATTTTATCGACACCTCTATCTCTAAACATGTGGACATATTTATCGATATCGGCATTCGCTTGAGGACAAGCGAGGTCTAAGCTTGGGGAAGTTGATACATCCATTTTGCATCATGCTTTTATATCGATATTTATTGCATTATGGGTTGTTATTACACATTATGTCAGAATACTTATGCATATTCTCTCTTATTTTACAAGGTTTACGTGAAGAGGGAGAATGCCGACAGCTGGAATTCTGGGTTGGAAAAGGAGCAAATATTAGAGACCTATTCTGCACAACTCCAAAAGTCCTGAAACTTCACGGGAGCAAGTTTTAGAATATATAAAAAATATTGGGCGAAAGAAGTACCAGAGGGGGTCCACCCACCATCCACGAGGGTGGGGGCGCGCCCTACCCCCTGGGCGCGCCCTACCCCCCTGGGCGCGCCCCCTGCCTCGTAGGCCCCCTGGCAGCCCTCTGATGCCTATCTTCTGCTATATGAGGTCTTTCATCGAGGAAAAAATCATAAGCTAGGGACAAAACTCCGCCGCCACAAGGCGGAACCTTGGCGGAACCAATCTAGGGCTCCAGCGGAGCTGTTCTGCCGGGGAAACTTCCCTCCGGGAGGGGGAAATCATCATCATCATCACCAACGATCCTCTCATCGGGAGGGGGTCAATCTCCATCAACATCTTCACCAGCACCATGATGTCTACTACACAACCTTCTTCTTGTAGACGTTGTTGGGCCTCCAAGTGCAGAGGTTTGTAGGAGAGTAGCAAATTTCCCTCAAGTGGATGACCTAAGATTTATCAATCCGTAGGAGGCGTAGGATGAAGATGGTCTCTCTCAAGCAACCCTGCAACCAAATAGCAAAGAGTCTCTTGTGTCCCCAACACACCCAATACAATGGTAAATTGTATAGGTGCACTAGTTCGGCGAAGATATTGTGATACAAGTGGTATATGGATGGTAGATAAAGGTTTTTGTAATCTGAAAATATAAAAACAGCAAGGTAACTAATGGTAAGAGTGAGCACAAATGGTATTGTAATGCGTTGAAACAAGGCCTAGGTTTCATACTTTCACTAGTGCAAGTTATCTCAACAATAATAACATAATTGGATCATATAACTATCCCTCAACATGCAACAAAGAGTCACCCCAAAGTCACTAATGGCGGAGAACAAACGAAGAGATTATAGTAGGGTACAAAACCACCTCAAAGTTATCCTTTCTGATCGATCTATTCAAGAGTCCGTAGTAAAATAACATGAAGCTATTCTTTCCATTCAATCTATCATAGAGTTCGTACTATAATAACACCTTAAGACACAAATCAACCAAAACCCTAAAGTCACCTAAATACTCCAATGTCACCTCAAGTATCCGTGGGTATGATTATACGATATGCATCACACAATCTCATATTCATCTATTCAAACCAACACAAACTACTTCAAAGAGTGCCCCAAAGTTTCTAACGGAGAGTCAAGACAAAAACGTGTGCCAACCCCTATGCATAGGTTCATGGGCGGAACCCGCAAGTTGATCACCAAAACATACATCAAGTGGATCAATAGAATACCCCATTGTCACCATGGGTATCCCACGCAAGACATACATCAAGTGTTCTCAAATCCTTAAAGACTCAATCCAATAAGATAACTTCAAAGGGAAAACTCAATCCATTACGAGAGAGTAGAGGGGGAGAAACATCATAACATCCAACTATAATAGCAAAGCTCGCGATACATCAAGATCGTACCACCTCAAGTACACGAGAGAGAGAGAGAGAGAGAGAGATCAAACACATAGCTACTGGTACATACCCTCAGCCCCGAGGGATAACTACTCCCTCCTCGTCATGGAGAGCACCGGGATGATGAAGATGGCCACGAGAGGGATTGCCCCCTCCAGCAGGGTGTTGGAACGGGTCTAGATTGGTTTTCGGTGGCTACCGAGGCTTCTGGCGGTGGAACTCCCGGTCTATTGTGCTCCTCGAAGTTTTTAAGGTATATGGGTATATATAGGAGGAAGAAGTACGTCGGTGGATCTCCGGGCTGTCCACGAGGCAGGGGGCGCGCCTAGGGGGGTGGGCGCCCCCCACCCCCCCCCCCACCCTCGTGGGCAGCCCGGGACTCTCCTGGTCCATCTCCGATACTCCATGGTCATCTTCTGGTCCAAAAATAAGTTCCGTGAAGTTTCAGGTCAATTGGACTCCGTTTGGTTTTTGTTTTCCGCGATACTCTAAAATAAGGAAAAAACAGAAACTGGCACTGGGCTCTGGGTTAATAGGTTAGTCGCAAAAATAATATAGAAGTGCATAATAAAGCTCGTAAACATCCAAAACAGATAATATAATAGCATGGAACAATCAAAAATTATAGATACGTTGGAGACGTATCACACCATCTCATCTCAAACCCTAGTTCATCTCTTGTATCCAATCTTTGTCCCAAAGCCTCATGTTGGTACCTGTGAGTTGCTAGTAGTGTTGATTACTCTTTGTAGTTGATGCTAGTTGGTTTATTCAGTGGAAGATCGTATGTTCAGATCCTTTATGAATATTAATAACCCTCTGATTATGAACATGAATATGATTTGTGAGTAGTTACATTTGTTCCTAAGGACATGGGAGAAGTCTTGCTATAAGTAGTCATGTGAATTTGGTATTCGTTCGATATTTTGATGAGATGTGTGTTGTCTTTCCTCTAGTGGTGTCATGTGAACGTCGACTACATGACACTTCACCATTATTTGGGCCTAGAGGAGGGCATTGGGAAGTAATAAGTAGATGATGGGTTGCTAGAGTGACAGAAGCTTAAACCCTAGTTTATGTGTTGCTTCGTAAGGGGCTGATTTGGATCCATATGTTTCATGCTATGGTTAGGTTTACCTTAATACTTCTCTTGTAGTTGCGGATGCTTGCAATAGGGGCTAATCATAAGTGGGATGCTTGTCCAAGGAAGGACAGTACCCAAGCACCGGTCCACCCACATATCAAATTATCAAAGTACCGAACGCGAATCATATGAACGTGATGAAAACTAGCTTGACGATAATTCCCATGTGTCCTCGGGGGCGCTTTACTTTATATAAGAGTTTGTCCAGGCTTGTCCTTTGCTACAAAAAGGATTGGGCCATCTTGCTGCACCTTATTTACTTTTATTACTTGTTACCCATTACAAATTACCTTATCACAAAACTATCTGTTACCGATAATTTCAGTGCTTGCAGAGAATACCTTACTGAAAAATGCTTATCATTTCCATCTGCTCCTTGTTGGATTTGACATTCTTAGTTATCGAAAGGACTACTATAGATCCCCTACACTTGTGGGTCATCAGGGCAACAGACGGGAGAGGGTATTTTTGAGCATACCCGAAAATTAGGGGCAAATGCCAGGTGGTGGCTCAAGTTAGGGGGGAAATGTAATTGTCCCTATCTTTTATGGTCATGCACCCTTGATGAGTGGTCTATTTTTACTAAATATTGATAGTAGTGATACACATGTTCATACTATTGAAGCCAAAAGATGCAGAGTTGATAATGATAGTGCAACTTATTTGTGGCACTACCATTTGGGTCATATTGGTGTAAAGCGCATAAAGAAACTCCATTCTAATGGACTTCTAGAATCACTTGATTATGAATCACTTGGTACTTGCGAACCATGCGTCATGGGCAATATGACTAAAACTCCGTTCTCCTGAACAATGGAGCGAGAAACAGAGTTATTGGAAATCATACATACTGATGTATGTGTACCCAGATCTGCTCAAATCATCTGTGAAGGTGAGAAAATAACGATATCTGCCGCGAGCCTCAATGTTCATTGGACCATATCTACTTAATGAAACATAAGTCTGAAACATTTGAAAAGTTCAAAGAATTTTAGAGTGAAGTGGAAAATCATTGTAACAAGAAAATAAAGTTTCTACGATCTGATCGTGGAGGAGAATATTTGAGTTACGAGTTTGGTCTTCATTTGAAACAATGTGGAATAGTTTTGCAACTCACGCCACCCGGAACACCACAGCGTAATGGTGTGTCTGAACGTCGCAATCGTACTTTACTAGATATGGTGCGATCTATGATGTCTCTTACTGATTTACCGCTATCGTTTTGGGGTTATGCTTTAGATACGGATGCATTCATGTTAAATAGGGCACCATATAAATCCGTTGAGACGACACCTTATGAACTATGGTTTGGCAAGAAACCCAAGTTGTCGTTTCTTAAAGATTGGGGCTGCGATTCTTATGTGAAGAAGCTTCAACCTGATAAGCTCGAATCCAAATTGGAGAAATGTGTCTTCATAGGATACCCAAAGCAAACTGTTGGGTACACCTTCTATCACAGATCCGAAGGCAAGATATTCATTACTAAGAATGGATCCTTTCTAAAGAAGGAGTTTCTCTCAAAAGAAGTGAGTGGGAGGAAAGTAGAACTTGACGAGGTAATTGTCCCTACTCCCTTATTGGAAAGTAGTTCATCACTAAAATCAGTTCCATCGATTCCTACACCAGTAAGTCAGGAAGTTAATGATGATGATCATGAAACTTCTGATCAAGTTACTACTGAACCTCGTAGGTCAACCAGAGTGAGAGCCGCACCAGAGTGGTACGGTAATCCTGTTCTGGAGGTCATGTTACTTGACCATGACGAAGCTATGAACTATGAGGAAGTGATGATGAGCCCAGATTCCGCAAAATGGCTTGAGGCCATGAAATCTGAGATGAGATCCATGTATGAGAACAAAGTGTGGACTTTGGTTGACTTGCCCGATGATTGGCTGGCCATAGAGAATAAATGGATTTTCAAGAAGAAGACTGACGCTGACGGTAATGTTACTGTCTACAAAGCTCGACTTGTTGCAAAAGGTTTTCGACAAGTTCAAGGAGTTGACTACGATGAGACCTTCTCACTCGTAGCGATGCTTAAGTCTGTATGAATCATGTTAGCAATTTCCGCATTTTATGATTATGAAATTTGGCAAATGGATGTCAAAACTGCATTCCGTAATGGATATCTTAAAGAAGAGTTGTATATGATGCGACCAGAAGATTTTGTGGAGCCAAAAGTTGCTAAAAAGTGTGCAAGCTCTGGCGATCCATGTATGGACTGGTGCAAGCCTCTCGGAGTTGGAATATACGCTTTGATAGTGTGATCAAAGCATATGGTTTTATATAGACTTTTGGAGAAGCCTGTATTTACAAGAAAATGAGTGGGAGCTCTATAGCATTTCTGATATTATATGTAGATGACATATTGTTGATCGGAAATGATACTGAATTTCTGAATAGCATAAAAGGGTACTTGAATAAGAATTTTTCAATGAAAGACCTCGGTGAAGCTGCTTATATATTGGGCATCAAGATCTATAGAGATAGATCAAGACGCCTAATTGGACTTTCACAAAGCACATACCTTGATAAAGTTTTGAAGAAGTTCAAAATGGATCAGGCAAAGAAAGGGTTCTTGCCTATGTTACAAGGTGTGAAGTTGAGTCATACTCAATGCCCTACCACTGCACAAGATAGAGAGAAAATGAAAGTCATTCCCTATGCTTCAGCCATAGGTTCTATCATGTATGCAATGTTGTGTACCAAACCTGATGTATGCCTTGCTATTAGTTTAGCAGGGAGGTACAAAAGTAATCCAGGAGTGGATCACTAGACAGCGATCAAGAACATCCTAAAATACCTGAAAAGGACTAAGGATATGTTTCTCGTATATGGAGGTGACAAAGAGCTCGTCGTAAACGGTTACGTCAATGCAAGCTTTGATACTGACTTGGATGGCTCTAAGTCACAAACCGGATACGTGTTTTTATTAAATGGTGGAGCTATCAGTTGGTGCAGTTCCAAGCAGAGCGTCGTGGCGGGATCTACGTGTGAAGCAGAGTACACAGTTGCTTCGGAAGCAGCAAATGAAGGAGTTTGGATGAAGGAGTTCATATCCAATCTAGGTGTTTGTCGGTGTCAAAATCGGCGGATCTCGGGTAGGGGGTCCCGAATTGTGCATCTAAGGCAGATGGTAACATGAGGCAGGGGACACGATGTTTACCCAGGTTCGGGCCCTCTTGATGGAGGTAATACCCTACGTCCTGCTTGATTGATATTGATGATATGAGTATTACAAGAGTTGATCTACCACGAGATCGTAGAGGCTAAACCCTAGAAGCTAGCCTATGGTATGATTGCCTGTTGTCCTACGGACTAAACCCTCCGGTTTATATAGACACCGGAGGGGGTTAGGGTTACACTGAGTCGGTTACAAGGGAGGAGATCTACATATCCATATTGCCAAGCTTGCCTTCCACGCCAAGGAAAGTCCCATCCGGACACGGGACGAAGTCTTCAATCTTGTATCTTCATAGTCCAACAGTCCGGCAAAATATAGTCCAGCTGTCCAGAGACCCCCTAATCCAGGACTCCCTCAGTAGCCCCTGAACCAGGCTTCAATGATGATGAGTCCGGCATGCAGTTTCGTCTTCGACATTGCAAGGTGGGTTCCTCCTCCGAATACTCCATGGAAGATTTTGAACACAAGGATAGTGTCCGGCTCTGCAAAATAAGTTCCACATACCACCATAGAGAGAATAGTATTTCCACAAATCTAATCTGCTGACACGTCAGCATGACATCACGTCATGGCCCGGTCATTATTCGAACCGTTTTTCTCAACCAGCACCGCACATATCACGAGGCGGTTTTCTTGACATGTCTTGTCAAAGCAGAGATCGTGTCCCCCTTATTACGGGATTCTCATCAATACGGACGTGGGTAACCCAACCGTGCCTGTTGGTATGACTCCTCAATTTTAGGCAAGTCCCAAACGGCCACGAGGGGGACGCTTGATATTCACCCTCTTTATAAAGAGGCCAAAGCCTTTCCTTTTTTTCCCTCTCATGCTCAATCGAATCCTTCCCCCACCTTGAGTCCCAACACCCAAGGCTTAGGTCAGGCGCTTCGGACCTTCAACCATGCCCGGATCCAACCTCCAAGGTCGGTGTATGCCTTCCTTTGTCACAGAGGAGGACATCAAGAAGCTGAGAGAGGCCAGGTATCTGACCACCGAAATCTCGCACAGGCTACCCGCCCGAGGGCAGGTCATCCCCACTCCCGAACCCAACGAGAGTGTTGTGTTCATCTCTCACTTCCTCCGAGGGCTAGGCCTCGCTCTGGATCCCTTTGTTAGGGGGCTCATGTTCTATTATGGGCTGGATTTTCATGATCTGGCCCCGGATTCCCTCCTTCACATCTCGCCGTTCATCATCGTGTGTGAGGCCTTCCTCTGCATTACCCCACACTTCGGCATGTGGCTCAAGACCTTCAGTGTGAAGCCGAAGATGATCGAGGGGCGGCACGCAGAGTGTGGAGGTGCCGTAATAAGCAAAAGCGCTGAGGCTCCATGGCTAGAGGGTTCCTTCCCGGAGGTGTCTAGTTTGTGGCGGCGGGAGTGGTTCTATATCATAGCTCCCCGGAGTTCCAAGTGGATAGCCGACCCTGCCTTTCGCTCAGGCCCCCCACCACAGCTGACGTCATGGATCAACAAGGGGCTGAACTGGGGGCAGTAAATGATGTGCCGATATTGCAGAGTCGCATCCGAGATCTCCTTCAGAGAGATGTCAGACTGATCATGGTAATGCAAGTCATGCTAGTTCGTCGAGTCCAGCCTTGCAAACGTCGACCCCTCCGTATGTGGGAATTCAACCCGGAAGGACCGCGAACTATTCAGCACTTCCTCGGCATGACGCTCGAAGAGATGTACAAATTGTTCTTCGGACCTCAAATAGAGTGTCCGGACACCACCGAGGATGCGGGTCTGAGCTGTAATCGCCCCGATACCCAAGTAAGTAATCCCATGGCTGAACACGTTGTCTTTCTATTTATCATAACATCATTATGAAAAATCACTATTTGACCAGGACTGGATAACAAAGGCGAAGATGATCAGGTGTTCGGCCCCCCTTCCTGAAGGCTTGGCCAATCCAGTACTAGACAGAATGCTCGAGCCAGCGCCGTATCAAGCGCCCTCAAAGGAAGATAAAGGGGGGAACAAAGAGGCTGAAAGCGGGCCTCACTCAATATTCGTCCAAACCGGGAGAGCTAGCGCCTCCGCGAAGGAGGATAGCCATGGAGAAGAATCTGAAATTCCCTCTCCCCAAGGAAGGAAGAGGACCACCTCGGAAGACCCGGAAACAAAGGTTTCCAAACAGGGGAAGAAATATCCGCCAGAGGGTCCTGCCTTGAAGCGTACTCTTGCCGCACAATGTCCGCAAGGGGATCAGCCCTGTACCGAGCTGTAAGTAAACAAAAAGTACTTAATAGTAAAAATATCTTACATTACTTCTGAAGATAATAATGCTACGTTTTGAGCTTGCGTTGGTTTTCCCCGAAGAGGAAGGGATGATGCAGCAGAGTAGCGTAAGTATTTCCCTCAGTTTTTGAGAACCAAGGTATCAATCCAGTAGGAGGCCACGCTCAAGTCCCTCGTACCTGCACAAAGCGATAGCTACTCGCAACCAACATGATTAGGGGTTGTCAAGCCCTTCACAGTCACTTACGAGAGTGAGATCTGATAGATAGAATATTTTTGGTATTTTTGATATAAAGATGCAAAGTAAAAAAAGTAAAGGCAAAGTAAATACCAAAACAATATTAAACTGATGGAGATTGATATGATGAGAATAGACCCGGGGGCCATAGGTTTCACTAGTGGCTTCTCTCAAGAGCATAAGTATTCTACGGTGGGTGAACAAATTACTGTTGAGCAATTGATAGAATTGTGCATAATTATGAGAATATCTAGGCATGATCATGTATATAGGCATCACGTCCGTGACAAGTAGAACGAAACGATTCTACATCTACTACTATTACTCCACTCATCGATCGCTATCCAGCATGCATCTAGAGTATTAAGTTAAAAACAGAGTAACGCCTTAAGCAAGATGACATGATGCAGAGAGATAAATTCATGCAATATGAAATAAAACCCATCTTGTTATCCTCGATGGCAACGATGCAATACGTGCCTTGCTGCCCCTTCTGTCACTGGGAAAGGACACCGCGAGATCGAACCCAAAGCTAAGCACTTCTCCCATGGCAATAACTACCAATCTAGTTGGCCAAACCAAACGGATAATTCGAAGAGACTTGCAGAGATAACCAATCATAAATAAAAGAATTCAGAGAAGATTCAAATATTATTCATAGATAGACTTGATCATAAACCCACAATTCATCGGTCTCAACAAACACACCGCAAAAAGAAGATTACATCGAATAGATCTCCACAAGAGAGGGGGAGAACTTTGTATTGATATTCAAAGAGAGAGAAGAAGCCATCTAGCTACTAACTATGGACCCGAAGGTCTGAGGTAAACTACTCACACTTCATCGGAGGGGCTAGGATGATGTAGAAGCCCTCCTGATGACGGCCCTCTTCCAGCGGAGCTCCGGAACAGGCCCCAAGATGGGATCTCGTGGATACAGAAAGTTGCGGCGGTGGAATTAGGTTTTTGGCTCCTGTTCTGATCGTTTGGGGGTACGTGTGTATATATAGGAGGAAGGAGTACGTCGGTGGAGCACCGAGGAGCCCACGAGGCAGGGGGCGCGCCCTAGGGGGCGCGCCCCCCACCCTCGTGACCACCTCTTTGATCCCTTGCAGTAGGGTCCAAGTCTCCTGGATCACGTTCAGTGAGAAAATCACGTTTCCGAAGATTTTATTCCGTTTGGACTCCGTTTGATATTCCGTTTATCCGAAACACTGAAATAGGCAAAAAAAAACAACAATTCTGGGCTGGGCCTCCGGTTAATAGGTTAGTCCCAAAAATAATATAGAAGTGGAAAATAAAGCCCAATATAGTCCAAAACAGTAGATAATATAGCATGGAGCAATCAAAATTATAGATACGTTGGAGACATATCAAATAACCGAAGCATATGTCTTGCAGTTCGGATCGTAGCCCTTCTCGACAGAGTTCGTCTTCGGGGGATCTTCTTCCGGAGATGATGGAGAGCGAAACACCTCCCCCTGCCACCCCGCCTCATGAGGCGGGCGACCCTGAAGTGTCGTCGCAGAGGGTTTCTCCTGATACACCAAGGCCAGAGGGTAATCCTTTGGCCACCCGAAGTCCCTAGTATTCGGCTCCTAAAGAGAGCAATAGAAAGAGTCCGGAACCGTACAGTGTGCGGTCGAACGCTCTGAAGGATCTTCTGGAGAAAGCAGCCATCTCAGAAGCGCATCGTACACTAATGGGTACGGTAATTGAAAGGATTTCATCCGCCGAAAGCGGGTTGCATGAAGCTTTTATGAGTCTGCTGAAAGGCTTTGAGGTACGTGAAATAGTCTATGTTTTTGACAGTACCGCACACGTTAGGTGTGCCCTATGCATATAGTAGCCCCTGAGACTCTGGTTGCCGTCGAAATCAGCAGCAAACGGAGGATCATATTCCCAGGTAATAACTAGACCGCCTTTATGTGCAGGTGGTTGAAGGTCCGGTGGCTAGTCGGACTGATGAGTTTGCCGAGCTAAAGCAGCAGCTTGATGCGGCAGATGCCGACATCGTGCTTGTCAACAAGCGGCTTGACGAGGCACAGGGTAAGTGATTTATCCGGTGATAAACACATAGTAAGAGGAGCATGATGTCGGTATCTTTAATATGTTGTGACTGCATATGGAGCTGCCACCGTGGAGACCCTTTGGGCGGAACTTGCCCGAGCCAAGGAACAAGCAAGGAATAGCGATGCGGCCGCTCTAAAGGCGGTTGAAGAGCTAAGGGCCGAACAGGCTGCGCATTGCCAGAGCAAGGAAAGAATAGCCAAGAAGGCCGTTAAGTTGAAAGATGCCGCTGACCGTTACCAGCTTCTTGAAAAAGAAAGCCGAGCGAAGGCGACGGACCTGGATAAGACCATTGTAGCAACCAAGGAAGCCCGCTCCAAAATCAGAGCGACGAAGGAGGAGCTGCGTCAAGCTGCAGATATCGCGGCTGGGAAGCCTTTTTTGTTGCGAACTAAGTTCGGAGATCCGAAGTATGCTCCTCTTGATCAACTATGGAGTTCTGCAGACGCATACGTGGATTTGGCAGCAAGTGCTGCTGATGCGGCCGAGTTCTTCGAGGATCCAAAAGATCGTGAAGTGGGAAAGTTGTTCTGGTCACAGTTCCATGCTCCAGTGCGTCCGCTGCTGTTGAATGAGCGAATGGTCGAGTGGGCCGAGCTCCATAGGTTGTCCGGACTTGCCATGAGGTCTGTTGTGGATCATCTGTTGCCGGAAGGGCCAAGGCCGAATAGTTACTTTAGTTTAGTGCAACAATTCCTTGGTGTTGTGCCACATATCGACGCTATGAAGAGGTCGGCGTGCATAGAGGGTGCGCGGATGGCACTTGCCCGTGTCAAGACATACTGGGCAGAGATGGAGGCCACCACTGTTGCAACACAGGGTTCGGTCGTGGGCCGAGTAGCTGCCGAGCACTACTTTGAAGAGGTCCTTGAAGGCGCTCGTTCGATATAGGGGCGGTGCTCGAAGAATATTATGTTCTAGTGACATGTATTCCCATAGTAAAAACAATGTTTTATTTGATTTATAAAGGTTGTGTTTATGCTTTTGCCTGAAAGTATTATGATGCCTCCTGTGCGGCCGTTTATGTATATATGTATATAACCTGAAAGATTGCAGTCGTTGGCTTCAGCCCCCACGCATATAATGCGGGGGTGTTCGCAAAAAACGTGTATTCACACTTGATCCAACGTCTTGGTCCATGAAGGAGGTGGTAGCGCAGCGAACGAGGCAATCGGACTATATTGCTTTAACACTTTCACTTAGCCATAGGAGTTTGACGGTGGGACTACTATATAGCCCCTGGTACTTCCGCGCTTGTCCGAATATGGGGTGCGTACGTACGTGACCAGGAAACGGCCCTTCGTTAATGCGGAGGAATCCCGAAGATTCCGCTAAGTCATCGAGTGGTTGACCAGTTGTCAGTGTCAAAACCGGCGGATCTCGGGTAGGGGGTCCCGAACTATGCGTCTAGGCCGGATGGTAACAGGAGGCAGGGGACACGAAGTTTTACCCAGGTTCGGGACCTCTCGATGGAGGTAAAACCCTACGTCCTGCTTGATTAATATTGATGATATGGGTAGTACAAGAGTTGATCTACCACGAGATCAGAGAGGCTAAACCGTAGAAGCTAGCCTATGGTATGATTGTTGATGTGTATGTTGTCCTACGGACTAAAACCCTCCGGTTTATATAGACACCGGATAGGGTTAGGGTTACATAGAGTCGGTTACAATGGTAGGAGATCTGAATATCCGTATCGCCAAGCTTGCCTTCCACGCCAAGGAAAGTCCCTTCCGGACATGGGACGAAGTCTTCAATCTTGTATCTTCATAGTCCTGGAGTCCGGCTGAAGGTATAGTCCGGCCATCCGGACACCCCCTAATCCAGGACTCCCTCAGTAGCCCCTGAACCATGCTTCAATGACGACGAGTCCGGCGCGCGAATTGTCTTCGGCATTGCAAGGCGGGTTCCTCCTCCAAGTACTTCATAGAAGATTTTGAATGCAAAAGTAGTGTCCGGCTCTGCAAAATAAGTTTCCACATATTGCCATACAGAAAATAATATTTACACAAATCTAATCTGCCGATGCACTCCGTAGTGTGACATCACACCATGACCAAGCTTTTATTCAAACCGTTTTACTGTCCCATCTCAGCGTGTTATGCGAGGCGGTTTCCTTGGCACGTCTTGTTAAAGCAGAGATTGTGTCCCCTTATTCCGGGATTCTCATCAATACGGTCGTGGGTAACCCAACCGCTTCTAGGACTCCTAGATTATAGGCAAGTCCAAACGGACACGGAGAGGACGCTTGATATTCACCCTCTTTATAAAGGGGACAAGGCTTTTATTTTTCCCTCCCGTGCTCAATCAAATCCTTCCCCCACCTCGAGCTCAAACGCCCAAACTTCAGGTCAGGTGCTCCGAACCTTCAGTCATGTCCGGATCTAGCTTTCAAGGCCAATGGGTGCCTTCCTCCGTCACGGAAGAGGACATCAAAAAGTTGAGGGAGGCCAGATACCTGACCGCCGAGATTTTGTATCGGCTGCCTCCTCGAGGGCAGGCCGTTCCCACCCCCGAACCCAACGAGAACGTCGTGTTTGTCTCCCACTTCCTCCGAGGTCTAGGCCTTGCTCTAGATCCTTTTGTCAGGGGTTTGATGTTTTATTACGGGCTAGACTTCCATGATCTAGCTCCGGACTCCTTTCTTCATATCACGACATTTATTGTCGTGTGCGAGGCCTTCCTCCGGGTTACCCCTCACTTTGGCCTCTGGCTCAACACCTTTGAAGTGAAGCCGAAGATGATCAAAGGGCAACATGCAGCGTGTGGAGGTGCCTCAATACGCAGGATGAAGGGAGCCCCGTGGCCCAAAGGTTCCATCCCAGAGGTGTCTGAATTGTGGCAACGGGAGTGGTTCTATATCACGGCTCCTAGAAGTGCCAAGTGGGCGGCCGCCCCTGTTTTCCGCTCGGGCCCTCCACCACAACTGATGTCATGGATCAGTAGAGGTCTGAGCTGGGGGCGGCCAAGGACGTGCCCATACTGCAAAGCCGCATTCAAGATCTCTTCAATGGAGATTTCAGTTTGGTTGCGGTAATACAAGTTATGCTGGTTCGTCAAGTCCAGCCTTGCAAATGCCGGCCTCTTCGCCTATGGGAATTCAATCCCGAGGGACCGCGTGTCATTCAAGATTTTCTCAGCCTGACGCACGAGGAGATGTACAAGTCATTCTTCGGACCTCAGGTGGAGTGTCCGGAAATCACCGAGGATGTGGGCCTGAGTAGTAACCGCGCCGCCGTACAGGTAAGGTATCCTCCAACCGAACATACTATCTCTCTTTTGTTACAAAGTTATTTTTTTTAGAGTTTGCTTTTTGACCAGGACTGGCTAACAAAGGCGAAGTTGATTCGGTGTTCGGCCCCCTCCCTGAGGGTTTGGAAAACCCGGTATTGGAAAAGATGCTCCAGACCGCACCTTGCCCGGAGCCCTTGAAGGAAGATACTGTGAAGGATAATGCGGGCGGATGCGGGCCCCCAACGCTGCCCATTCTAACTGAGGGAGCGAGCGTCTCCATGAAGGAAGACGACCTGAAGAGGAAAAGGACTGCGCCCGGGGATTCGGAAGCCGAAGCTTCCAAATGGGAGAAAAAGTCTCCCACAAAGGGTCCTGCCTTGGGGGGCGCTGTTGCCGCACAAAGTCCGCGGGGGGGTCAATTCTCCCGCGAGTCATAAGTGACTCGAAATACTTTAATAGTACAGATATGCCATCTTTTTCTTCTGAGAAGATAACCACCGCATATATTTTTGCAGTTCGGGCCTTAGCCTCTCTCAAATGAGCTCGTCTTCGGGGGATCTTCTTCCAGAGATGATGGAGAGCGAAACGCCTCCTCCGGACTCCTCCGCTCCGGAAGCGGGCGACCCTGAAGTGTCGTCGCGGAGGGCCTCTCCGAGTCCGATGAGGCCAGAAGATAATCCCATTGACCCCAGAAGCTCCCAGTGTCCGGCTCCCGAAGAGAGCAGACAAAAGAGTCCGGCACCATCTAGTGTGCGATCGGATGTTCTGAGGGAGTTGGTGGGGCGAGCGCCATCTCAGATGAACACCGTGTGCTGATGAATACGGTGATGGAGAGAATATCGTCCGCTGAAAGAGGATTGCATGAAGCTTTTATGAGTTTACTGACAGGCTTTGAGGTACATAAAAGAATGTATGATAGTCCTGCACATACTAGGTGTGCCCTGTGTAGATAGTAGCCCCTGAGACTCTGGTTGTCATCGGAAACAACGACGAACAGAGGATCATATTCCCAGGTAATAACCATACTGCCTCTATGTGCAGGTGATGGAAGCTCCGGTGGCTAGCCGGACTAGTGAGTTTGCCCATTTAGAACGGCAGTTGGATGCGGCAGACGCCGACATCGAGCTTGTTAACAAAAGGCTTGATGAGGCACAGGGTGAGTGTCCTTATCTGATAAACGCCACAATAGGGAGAGCAGTATGATGCCAGCATCTTTAATATGTTGTGACTGCAGATGGAGCTGCCACTGTTGAAGCCTTGTGGGCAGAACTTGCCCGAGCCAAGGAACACGCGAGGTTGGGTAATGCGGCTGCTTTAAAGGCGGCCGAAGAGTTGCAAGCCGAGAAGGCCGCACATGGCGAGAGCCGAGACAAGATGGCCAAGATGGCCGAAGAATTAAAAGCCGCCGCTGACCGTTGCCGGGTTCTTGAAAAGGAAAACTAGGCGAAGGCATTGGACCTTGAGAAGGCTGCTACGACGAGAAAAGACCACCGCTCTGCTATGAGGGCAAAGAAGGAGGAGCTGCGGGAAGCCGGGGATATTGTAGCTGGGAAATCCTTTATGTTGCAGAGGAGGTTCGGAGATCCACGGTATGCCCCTCTAGATCGACTGTGGAGTTCGGAGGATGTGTATATGGATTTGGCGGCAAGCACTGCCGATGCGGCCAAGTACTTCCAGGGTCGGACGGACCGTAAAGTAGATCAGCTGTTTTGGAGACAATTCCATTCTCCCGAGCGTCCGCTGTCATTAACTGACCAATTAGCCGTATGGGCCAAACTAAATAGGTTGTCCGGACTCTCCATGAGGTCTGTTGTGGATCAGTTATGGCCGGAAGGGTCAAAACCGAACAGCTATTTCAGCTTGGTGCAGCAGTTACTTGATGTGGTGCCGCGCATTGATGCGATGAAGAGGTCGGCGTGCATAGAGGGCGCATGGATGGCCTTTGCCCGTGTCAAGGCATACTGGGCGGAGATGGATGCTACCAATGTTGCAGCGCGGGATTCGGCCATAGGCCGAAAGGCTGCTGAGCACTACTTTCAAGAAGTTCTTGAGGGTGCCCGTTTGGTAGAGGCCCAGTGCTCAAAAAATATTATGTTTGAGTGAGATGTAATCTCATTGTAAGCGAAATGCTTTTATAGAGTTTGATAAGGCTATTTTTATACTTTTGCCTGAAAGTAATATGATGCCTCCTAGGCGGCCGTTTTTGTATATGTGTGTATAACCTGAAAGATTGCAGTCGTCGGCTTCAACCCCCACGCATATAATGTGGAGGTGCTAGCAAAAACACACGTTCACACTTAACCCAACGTCTTGGTCCTATTAAGGAGGTGATAGCGGAGCGAGCGAGGCAACCGGACTATAATGCTTTAACACTTTCACTTAGCCATAGGAGTTTGACAGTGGGGCTACTAGATAGCCCCTGGTGGCTCCGTACTCTCCCGATCTTGGGGTGCGTACATGCCTGGCCGGAAAACGGCCCTTCGTTTAGGCGGAGGAATTCTAGCATTCCCATAGGTCATCGAGTGGTTGACCAGTCTCACGCTATATCATGACAGTCAGTTTTCGGCTTTCTCTACTGAGGTGCTCGTCCGGACAAACCAGGGCACAATCGCAGTAGTTCTACTGGTGCTACCTTAGCCGGTAAAGCGGAACGTAAGGCACCAAAACACAGGAGCCGGGCAAACCCAACATTTGACCAAAGACAATGATTCGGAGCTGATGCATATAGGGCCAAACTCGCGACGCCGAACACTCCCTAGGGTATTCGGTCTTTGTGGTATAAACCGGGCCTAAATAATGGCCTTTGTAAGAAGCCCCTTGTGTGCAGGTACGTGCATTGTTCTGGCGTGGCCACATGCCAAGACGTCAGCATCCTTCACAATGGTGGATATGTATCAACAAGAGACAGTAAAAAAGGTTTACGCAGGGTCTTAATCTAAAAAGAATCCTTTGAGCGGGTCCCTGCTGCACGTCTGCGCCTGTGTCTCCATTGTGCCGTATCCTGGACGGGTGTAGCACGATGATTGTCTGTAAAAGAGAGGAAGTTAAGTGAGAAATGGATGTGAACAACAAGAGACAGTAAAAAGGGTTTACGCAGGGTCTTAATCTAAAAAGAAACCTTTAAGCGGGTCCCTGCTGCACGTCTGCGCCTGTGTCTCCTTTGTGCCGTATCCTGGACGGGTGTAGCATGATTTTCATCTGTAAAAGAGAAGAACTTAGTTGAAAGTTGCCCTGCCAGAAAATTGGTTATTATCAATAAACCATTAAAATTCAAGATAAGTCAAGTTGAGCCGAACTAGCCCTGATTACACGCGGGAAGCCCCTGGTACCGTCTATGAGGGTTTGACCATCAAACCAATCTCATGTATATGTAGTGATGCACCGAACTCGTCTAACCGTGTCCGTGGTCTTGACGACCTGTCATTTTTTCTGGTTGGTGAGGTCGTCTAGTGCTCGGCTGTTAAAGCCGCCGCGCATTCTTCCGCGCGTAGAGAACGCTCAATATTTCCACTAACTGTGATGGTGCCACGTGGACTGGGCATCTTAAGCTTGAGAGAAGCGTAATGCGGTATTGCATTAAAACGAGCGAAAGCCGCTCTTCCGAGTAGTGCTACTACGGGCTAACTAGCTATCTTCTCTCGCGCAAAAGCGGGTCATGAGGCTTGTTAGGGCTGCCATTGTTCTCGGTTTTTCTTGGCCGAGGTGTTTGGCGAGCCATTCATCTCGGACGCTGTGCTTGAAAGATGCTAAGGCTTCGGCATCCGGACAGTCAACGATTTGGTTCTTCTTAGTGAGAAACATGTTCCAAAGCTTTCGGGCTGACTCTCCGGGCTATTGAATTATATGACTTAAATCGTCTGCATCCGGAGGTCGGACATAGGTCCCTTGAAAATTAGCCCGAAAAGCGTCCTCGAGCTCCTCCCAAATTCCAGTTGAATTTTCGGGGAGGCTTTTCAGCCAGTGTCGAGCTGGTCCTTTAAGCTTGAGGAGCAAGTACTTGATGGCATGGAGATCATCTCCACGAGCCATATCGATATGGAGGATAAAGTCCTCAACCCAGACCCTAGGGTCTGTGGTCCCGTCGTACGCCTCTATATTCACTAGTTTGAATCCTTCTGGGAATTCGTGATCTAGCACCTCATCAGTGAAACATAGGGGGTGTGCGGCACCCCTGTATTTGGATGTATCATGGCGTTCGGACGGTTGTAGTATTCGATTTTGATTTTGTGCCGGAGCGCGCTTCCTAGATCCATAGATGGATCTGGTCATACCGGATTTTTGGCGCAAGTCCTCACGTAGATCGTGTGTTGACTTATGTGCGACCTTGTTAGCCGCTCTATCGCGGTCACAAGGTGGTTGATCCAGCCGGTTGGCCATTTTATTTTTCGGCTGTATGGGCTCTAAGGCCTCATCGTTGAATTCGGGTAATAGCTTACGCTTTGGATAGCTCTTTGTGTGGTAACCTCCACCATACTTTTCTTTGTTGTCGAGCACTTTGTTCCACCTGCTGTTGAGCGTATTCTATTCGGCCTTAAGCCTTTGATTCTGCTTCTTCAGACTCCTCGCTATGGCAATAAGCCTTCTGCGGAGGTTCTCTTGCTCCAAGTTCGTTTCCGGGATGATGTGTGCATCTTCGTCCGGACTGTTTTCCTCCCCAGAGGGGTTTTGATGAGGTTTATGCTCAGGATCGTCGTGTTCGGACGTTGGATCCTTACTGTGTTCGCCGTTTGCAGCTTCATCGTGTTCTGCCGCCGGGGCAATGTGGTCGTCGTTTCCTCTGGAGTCGACTGGAGTGTTATTTTCTCTTGCGCTGTTATCGTTGTTTTTGCTGAGGCGGGCTTTGGAGCGGCGCCTACGCCGACGCTTTGTTTGCTTCTTGGAGGGCTCATCCTCCGCTGTCTCCTCCCGTTCCTCGTCATTGTTTTCTTTGGGTGTATCCACCATGTATATGGCATGTGATGAAGTGGCGGTCCAGCGCCCTGTGGGCGGTGGCTCCTGTTCGTCTCCCGCATCGTCATCCATACCATCGATGTCTTCAGAGTAGAAGTCTAGCATGTTGATTAAATCATCGACAGTGGCTACTAAGTGGGTGGTGGGTGGGCAGCGAATTTCTTCGTCGTCTGCATCCCATTCTAGCCGGACATAGTTCGGCCAAGGTTCTCCTGGCAAGGAGAGAGACTTTAATGAATTTAGCACATCGCCGAAAGGCGAGTGCTGAAATATATCCACAGAGGTGAACTCCATGATCGGCACCCAATCGGATTCGATAGGCACGGATGCAGGCGGCTCTGAGTCCGTGGCCGGAGACGAATCCAGTGGTTCGGCAACACGGCTCTCGTAAGGGGTGAAGTCAGTATCCGGCTCCATCGCCACTGAGAGTGCGGCCTCCATGGCGGGGTCCATCCCTCCGTCGTCGGATGGCGCAATTTGCTCCGGATTAAAGGCCGGAGTAGTTGCAGATGCGATCTCCCGAACACAGTCCGACGGCAGAGTTACGTCATGCTCGTCGTGATCGTGTGGCGCACCTGACATGGGATCAAATCCGTCGAAGATCAAGTCTCTGCAGATGTTGGCAGTGTAGTTTAAGTTTCCAAACCTGACCTGATGGCCAGGGGGTAGCTCTCGATCTGCTCCAGTGGCCAAGCGAATTAGCCCATAGTGTGAAGCCGCCAAATACGAAGATTTGTCCGGGGAGGAAAACCTCACCCTGGACCGCATCATTACCGATGATCGAAGGGGCCATCGAGCCTTATGGTGATGGCATAGTGGAACTCTCAATGAAAGAACCAATGTCGGTGTCAAAACCGGCGGATCTTGGGTAGGGGGTCCCGAACTGTGCGTCTAAGGCAGATGGTAACAGGAGGCAGGGGACACGATGTTTACCCAGGTTCGGGCCCTCTTGATGGAGGTAATACCCTACGTCCTGCTTGATTGATATTGATGATATGAGTATTACAAGAGTTGATCTACCACGAGATCGTAGAGGCTAAACCCTAGAAGCTAGCCTATGGTATGATTGTCTGTTGTCCTACGGACTAAACCCTCCGGTTTATATAGACACCGGAGGGGGTTAGGATTACACAGAGTCGGTTACAAAGGAGGAGATCTACATATCTGTATTGCCAAGCTTGCCTTCCACGCCAAGGAAAGTCCCATCCGGACACAGGACGGAGTCTTCAATCTTGTATCTTCATAGTCCAATAGTCCGGCAAAATATAGTCCGGCTGTCCGGAGACCCCCTAATCCAGGACTCCCTGAGTGTCATACCTAGTGCATCGGGTCCAATGAAAATCTTTTATGACAACACTGGTGCAATTGCCTTGGCAAAGGAATCCAGATTTCACAAGAGAACCAAGCACATCAAGAGACGCTTCAATTCCATCCACGATCAAGTCAAGGAGGAGACATAGAGATTTGCAAGATACATATAGATCTGAATGTTGCAGACCCGTTGACTAAGCCTCTCTCATGAGCAAAACATGACCAGCACCAAGACTCCATGGGTGTTAGAATCATTACAATGTAATCTAGATTATTGACTCTAGTGCAAGTGGGAGAGTGAAGGAAATATGCCCTAGAGGCAATAATAAAGTTGTTATTTATATTTCCTTATATCATGATAAATGTTTATTATTCATGCTAGAATTGTATTAACCGGAAACTTAGTACATGTGTGAATACATAGACAAACAGAATGTCACTAGTATGCATCTACTTAAGTAGCTCGTTGAATCAATGATGGTTATAACCATAGACATGAGTTGTCATTTGATTAACGAGATCACATCATTAGAGAATGATGTGATTGACTTGACCCATCCGTTAGCTTAGCACGATGATCGTTTAGTTTGTTGCTATTGCTTTCTCCATAACTTATACATGTTCCTATGACTATGAGATCATGCAACTCCCGAATACCGAAGGAACACTTAGTGTGCTATCAAACGTCACAACATAACTGGGTGACTATAAAGATGCTCTACAGGTGTCTCCAATGGTGTTTGTTGTGTTGGTATAGATCGAGATTAGGATTTGTCACTCTGACTATTGGAGAGGTATCTCTGGGCCCTCTCGATGATGCATTCCATTATAAGCCTTGCAAGCAATGTGACTAATGAGTTAGTTACGGGATGATGCATTAAGGAACGAGTAAAGAGACTTGCCGGTAACGATATTGAACTAGGTATTGAGATACCGACGATCGAATCTCGAGCAAGTAACATACCGATGACAAAGGGAACAACGTATATCGTTATGTGGTTTGACCGATAAAGATCTTCGTAGAATATGTGGGAGCCAATATGAACATCCAGGTTCCGCTATTGGTTATTGACCGGAGACGTGTCTCGGTCATGTCTACATAGTTCTCGAACCCGTAGGGTCCGCACGCTTAACGTTCGGTGACGATCGGTATTATGAGTTTATGTGTTTTGATGTACCAAAGGTAGTTCGGAGTCCCGGATGTGATCACGGACATGATGAGGAGTCTCGAAATGGTCGAGACATAAATATTGATATATTAGATGACTATATTCGTACACGAATGAGTTCCGGGGGTCACCGGGTAATTATCGGAGTGCGGGGGGGTTATCGGAACCCCCGGGGGATCTAATGGGCCAACATGAGCCTTGTGAGAGAGAGAGAGAGGGGGTGGGGACTTAGGGCTGCCCCCCCCCCCTTGAGGAGTCCGAATTGGACAAGGAGGGGGCGGCGCCCCCTCTTTCCCTCCCTCTCTCCCTCTCCTTCCTTCCCCCTTCCTCCTCCTAGTTGGACTAGGAAAGGGGGAGTCGACTCCCACTAGGAGGAGGACTCCCCTCCTTGGCGCGCCCCCAAGGGCCGGCCGGCCTCCCCCCTTGCTCCTTTATATACGGGGGCAGGGGGCACCCTAGGACACACAAGTTGATCATTGATCTCTTAGCCGTGTGCGGTGCCCCCCTCCACCATAATCCACCTCGATCATATCGTCGTAGTGCTTAGGCGAAGCCCTGCGCCGGTAGCTTCATCATCACCGTCATCACGTCGTCGTGCTGACGAAGCTCTCCCTCGTCACTCAGCTGGATCGAGAGTTTGGGGACGTCACCGAGCCGAACGTGTGCAGATCGCGGAGGTGCCATACTTTCGGTACTAGGATCGGTCGGATCGTGAAGACGTACGACTACATCAACCGCGTTGTCATAACGCTTCCGCTTACAGTCTACGAGGGTACGTGGACAACACTCTTCCCCTCTCGTTGCTATGCATCACCATGATAGATCTTGCATGTGCGTAGGAAAATTTTTGAAATTACTGCGTTCCCCAACAGCTTCGCATCTTGGGTAGTGGTTGTTCGAAACAATTGTTTTTTAAGAGGTTGCACTTGGAGTTGAGGTGGTGCTTCAAAAGCATCCGCCCAAAGATTTGGACTTTGATTGGCAACTTGCAACTTCAAATCAAGTGAGCGCGTGTGTCATCATCTTGCTCCTGCGTAAGCAACGAGTAGGCATGTCTGAGGAGAAAGGAGCACCATGAACAAGGAACCTTTCGCCGTTGGCATCATTTGGGAAAAATCCTGCAACAAAGACAATACAACCCCAAGCCCGGCCGATGCAACATTGGTAAGTCCGAAGGTTAGATAGCAATCTCTCATGCATGACCTGAGAGACTAGGATGGTGGGTTTAGTAGAGTGGGCAAAGAGGGTACTGGTGAGCGGTTTCCTAGCAATCCAAGTATATCAATCTAGAATAGGATAGTTAGACCATTGTTTGTGAGCACAAAAAAGATTTGTTGCATGGGGTAGTTGTGTGTATACAGTTTTCCAGAGAAAGGAAGAGTTGGCATGTTTGTCAGCAATGGAGTAGGAGTAGCGGCGATGATACCAGTTGATCCAAGGGAGGTCGGGGTACTGAAGAGATATGAAAGCAACCTTCACTTGGTATGCCTAGACCATCATATCATATATCCTATATATACCTAAGTAGGTGATCCCCACTAACATATTTATTTCAATATGCAACCTCAACATGCAACCACGCATGCAAAAAATACACAAAACTTTTAATTATATTGCGCTAATTTATTCAACATATATTTATAATTTACAAAGATCATATGTATTTTAGTGTTAGTTCTTATTATAATATTAACCCAAACATTCATGTTCATATAATCAAATTTCACTTAAATACAGTGCAAGCAATTCCCGTGGCAATCCGCAGGGAATCATCTAGTGTTTTTGGTTTGCACACAGTTCTCCATGCAATAAGACACTGCCCACATGCAAGTCTCCTCAGCGTCCAAAAGAAAGATCTTCAAATCACATCTAGTTCCCTTAAAAAAACTGGGATGAAAAAACCGACGTGACATAGGTGTTGAGCGAGTCAAGAATGGAGTAGGGTTAGCCTAGCACAACGGGAGAGTAGGCTTACCGGCCAACCAGTGAGATATTTGAAGAGCGCAAGTTTTGCATAATAGATTGGGAGGTTCTCAAGCGATCAACTCAGAAGCCTTTTCGAAATCCAACTTGAAGACCATGGCGTGAGCTTTCCTTGAGTGACAGGAACTGAGAAGAACAGCAGCGTAGCTTAAGCTTTTCGCAATAGACTTTCTGTTGATGAAGCTTTGGATTAGGTGGTTTAGCTTGTCCGTTCAAATTTTTTGCAATAGCCTTGCAGGAACAGTTCTGAAGCGAGATTGTTGTAAAGTCATTTGCGGATATAGCGTCCGAGTCTTTGGGAAGCAGGATAATAAGGGTTCAACGTTCGACACCTAAGTTCTGGTTGTGGAAGGCATGGAAGAAAGGTGGGACGACATGTTTAATCGAGCTGTAAAATCCATGTCCAAAGCTATGAAACAGGGTCGGAGTAAGATACCTGTTAGTGAAAAACGCTAATTTGAAACAGAACAACTCTAAGTGATCATTCAAATGATTTACTTTTTGGAACCCAGTGTTAACAAAGCACTCACGGGGTTTCCTTCCGTAACAACAGGCCACCTCCTATCCTACACAGTTACTCTCTCCGTTCGGAATTACTTGTCTCGAAAATGGATGTATCTAGAATTAAAAGGCGTCTAGATACATTCATTTTTGCGACAAGTAATTCCGAACGGAGGGAGTACATGAGAGTAACCCCGTGGGCAGTGGCACAACATTCCCACTCGTGCAATCAAACCATCGGCACAAAGTAGTTACGCCAGCCACCTTAGCAAGTACCACCAACCCCCACCCCGCACAGCAAGCCCCCTTCGGTCAGTGACAGCTTCGGCATTCATGGTACCTCCAGTATACTGATATGTGACGCCATTTTGAGTCCACAGTTCCTAAAGCAGCTCGGCGTCATCCTGGTCACCATCGACGTCGTCAGCTTCGTTCTCGTCCTCATCTTCAGGCGCATCCGGGTCTACTCCCTGCACAGGGGAATCGGAGCAGTCAACGTTTCTTATCTTACCGTGGAGCAAGTCTAAGAGGGAAACCCAAACATGACAGGAGCCACTGAATGTTAGGAGATCACACCTTCATTTGCTTCTCCAAGCGCTCCAATCCTTTCTTGGCTGCTTCATTGTGCGGGTTTATCCTGCAAAAGGGAGTTGTTTTTTCCATGAACTAGTACACAAGGCTACAAAAGGTAAAACAATAGACATGTCGAGAAGTGTTAACAGAGGTTTTCGGAACAAATATAGGCCGGTTGCCTCCCAAAATTCAGTTGACACCTGATAGAGCTTCACTGCAACCTACAAGGAGTGACGTTTCTATCTCTAGATCGGTTAAGATGCACTAGCAAACAGCTAATGGGAACTCAAAGTGATAACTAACATATGTGTGTTTGTAAAGTAGTACTCCCTCCGTTCCGAATTACTTGTCGCGGGTATAGATGTATCTAGATGTATTTTAGTTCCCTCCGTTCCAAATTACTCGTCACAGATATGTTTGGAAAGAGAAGAAGAGGTGTTGCTGAAGCTGAGCTGCTGCTGGTTGGAAAGAGAAGAAGAGGTGTTGCTGAGTTTTGCTGTTGCTGCTTATCCCGCCAAACAATGGCTGAACCAACTGGTCTTGCCGAGGCTTTGGAGAAGCTCGCTAAGATCCTCGCGGAGTCCAACTCTGGGGCCATCGTTCCTCGACAGGGAGTGGCTCAAAAGCTTGAAATGTCGCCCCTGGACATGAAGCTAGAGGGGGCAACAAATTATTTGAGCTGGTCCAGAAGGGCTTTGTGGGCTGTGGAGCAGAAGGAGCTTGATGGATATTTGTTGGGCACCGTTGTAGAACCAAGGGACAAGAGTAGTGCAGAGGGCAAGAGGTGGAAGGTCATCCACTCTGTACTTATGGTGTGGTTGTTGAACTCCGTGGTGGCCTCCATTGGACGCTCTGTGGAGGGGCTATCCTCACCTGCTGAGATATGGAAGATTCTGTCCACTCAATACTCTGGCAAGGGCAATGTCATGCTCATTGCTCAGATTGAGGACAAGATTAGGTTGCTGCGTCAAGATGATGGCATGTCAGTGATGACATACGTGGCAGAACTGCAGGCTCTGTGGGCTGACCAGGATAACTGTGATCCCTTGGAACTCTATGATGCGGCTTCAATCGAGTCAGGGCATAAGTGGATGGCACGCAGGCATGTGCTGAAATTTTTGGCTGGCCTCAAAGGTTGCTTTGATGGCAGGAAGGCTTCCCTGTTGCACCAACCTAGTCTGCCTACCATTCCTGAGGCTATTGCAGCGATGACTCAAGAGGAGGTGTGCCTATCCCTTGAGCATGCAGACATGAAGGTTGTGCCAGCTTCGACATTTGCAGTTACTGAGCGCATGGAGTGGGGAGATCCCACCAAATGTCATATCTGTGGGGAGGTAGGTCACTGGAAGAGAGAATGTCCAACTCGTGGCAGAGGCAGGGGATATAACAGAGGGGGAGCAGGCAGAGGTAGAAGTGCTAGAGGCAGAGGTGGATACTCAGAGACCTCATGGAGCCATGCTTCTAGAGGTAGAGGTGGCTACTCAGGACACTCAGGGGGTCAGAGGGCTCACATGGCCGTTGCAGGAGACACTGGGACGTCCAAAGGCAAAGATGTAGATGATGTTGTCTATGGAGACTTTGCTCACTGGGCCTCCACTGATGAAGGTAATCCGGAAAGAGCATCTCTTGCTACTAATGAGAGTGCTCCAGAGTGGGTTCTTGACTCTGGAGCATCTAAGCATGTTGCTAGTAACTCATGTGTGTTCGAATCTTACACTAAGCATCCTCCCTCTCACACGGGCACTATACAAACGGCTGATGGCACAAAACAACCAGTCATAGGGGTTGGTACAGTAAAGTGTACTCCGACCATTTCCCTATCGTCAGTTTTACATGTGCCAGCCTTTCCTGTCAATTTGGTCTCTTTCAGTGCACTCATTGATCAAATGGACTGTCGTGTGATCCTTGACAAGTTCGGTTGCTTGATTCAGGTGCGACAGACGAGCCAGACGGTTGGGACTGGCACCAAGCGTAGGGGGCTCTGGTACATGGACCAGGAGGTGCAGCCGGACTTGGTGTGTGCTGCGACCATGGAGGATAAGGAGAAGCAGGCGATGATCCATCATTGTAGGATGGGGCATGTATCTTTTGATAAGATGAGTAGAATATTTCCGGATGTTATGTGTGGAATAGGCAAAGGCAAGCTGACATGTGATGCTTGTGAATATGCAAAACACACACGGGCCTCATATGTGAGTAAGGGGCTCAGGAGCATATCTCCTTTTATGCTTATTCATTCGGATGTATGGACTAGCCCAGTGGTGTCAATGAATGGGAAGAAGTATTTTGCTACCTTTATTGACTGCTATTCTCGCATGACTTGGATTTACTTGATGCGTCACAAGGATGAGGTGTTTAGCTGTTTTCAGAACTTCCATGCTCTTGTAAAGAACCAGTTTCAGGTACAGGTCAAGGTGCTCAGGACGGACAATGGAACGGAGTATGTGAACAACATTTTTGGGGCTTTCATGGCTGACCATGGGATTCTTCATCAAACTTCATGTCCGGACACCCCCCCTCAGAATGGAGTGGCCGAACGGAAGAATCGTCATGTTCTTGAGGTCGCTCGGTCGTTGATGTTTACCATGAATGTGCCTAAGTTCTTGTGGGATGATGCAGTTATGACAGCCACATACTTGATCAACCGAACACCTTCCAGGATACTTGGCATGAAATCTCCGTCTGAGTTGATCATTGGAGATAATAAGTTTGTTGTTCCCCCAAAGTTGTTTGGCAGTACCTGCTTTTTCGTGATCACCGACCATCTGTTGGCAAGCTTGATCCTCGGGCAGTGAAGTGTGTCTTTCTGGGATACTCGTCTAGTCAGCAGGGGTATAAATGTTGGTGTCCCTCTGAAAAACGCAGGTTTGTAAGTATGGACGTTACATTCAGGGAGTCTGAGCCATTCTATGGTGAGCCGACTGATCTCAGTCTGTTGTTTGCAGAGCTTGACCACCTACACCCTGTGCATGATGGTCAAGAGGGGGAGAAGGATGTGTCTCATACTCACGGTGATCCTGTGGACATTAACACTGATAATGATGTGCAGGCTCAGGTTCAACCAATAGTGGGTACAATTCCGGTTAGTACCATCACTGATGATGATGTGCGGGCTCATGTCGAGCCAACTGTCGATACACTTAAGATTGGTGCTCTCCAGGTTCCTGTTCGGGATCGATGGCAGACGAATACCCTGGTGTACTCTCGGCGGCAACCACAAGTGCAGGGGGAGCAGCAAGGCAGGGAGGCAAGAGTTCAGGGGGAGCAGCAAGGCAGGAAGGCAAGAGTGCAGGGGGAGCAGCAAGGCAGTGAGGCAAGAGTGCAGGGGGAGCAGCAAGGCAGTGAGGCAAGCTCATCTGACACAGTGGAGCTGCCCATTGCGTTGCGAAAACCTACACGTGAAGCGGCAAGGAAGGGTGAGGTAGCAAGGAAGGCTCTGCCAAAGGATGATGCTTGTGATGACCTTGATATTGGCAATTTTGTGTCTTACAAGGCTTTGTCACCTTCATATAAGGCGTTTGTTGCCTCTCTGCAAACTATGTCTATCCCTAGGGATTGGAAGGCTGCAAAGCAAGATCCGAAGTGGCGTGAATCGATGATAGAGGAGTTAGAAGCATTGAAAAAAAACAAGACATGGGTGCTAACCACATTGCCGGCAGGAAAGAAAGCAGTGAGTTGTAAGTGGATTTTTACTGTGAAGCAGAATCCTGAGGGCAAGGTGGAACGGTATAAGGCTAGATTGGTTGCCAGAGGATATAGTCAAACTTATGGAATTGACTATGATGAGACATTTGCTCCAGTTGCAAAGATGAACACGGTACGGGTATTGGTCTCGTGTGCTGCAAACTTTGGGTGGAAATTGCACCAGTTAGATGTCAAGAATGCCTTCTTACATGGTGACTTGAAAGAAGAGGTATACATGGAGATACCGCCAGGTTTTGGCACAGAACAGACTACGGGGAAGGTATGCAGGCTGAAGAAATCCTTGTATGGTCTGAAGCAATCGCCGAGGGCATGGTTTGATAGGTTCAGACGAGCTGTTTGGAATATGGGGTATGGCCAATGTAATGGTGACCACACGGTGTTTTATAGACACACTAATAAGAAGATCACCATTGTTGCAGTGTATGTTGATGATATCATCATCACTGGAGATGATGAGGAGGAAATAAAGAGAGTGAAGGGGTGTCTGAGCAAGGAGTTTGAGGTAAAAGACTTAGGAAATCTAAAGTACTTCCTTGGCATAGAAGTGGCCCGGACAGAGAAGGGAATATCTTTGTGCCAACGAAAATACACCTTGGATCTTTTGAGTGACATGGGCATGATGGGATGTCGTGCAGCCCCTACTCCAATTGAACAAAATCATCAAGTAACAGCACAATCAGGTGAGCTAGTGAATAAGGAAGATTATCAGAAGCTGGTTGGGAGGTTATTGTACTTGTGTCATACCAGGCCTGACATTACGTATGCCGTGGGGGTGGTGAGCAGATACATGCATGAACCAAGGAGAGGGCATCTTGATATTGTTCACAGAATCCTGAGATACTTGAAGGGGACTCCGGGTAAAGGGTTGTGGTTTGCGAAGAGTGGACATCTTGAGGTGGATGGCTATAGTGACTCTGATTGGGCTAGCTGTCAAGATGATAGACGATCAACTTCAGGTTACTGTGTGTTTGTGGGAGGAAATTTGGTGTCATGGAGAAGCAAGAAACAGAATGTTGTGTCTAGATCAACAGCAGAAGCTGAATATAGAGCATTATCTCAAGGGTTGTGTGATATGCTCTGGGTGAAGCACCTACTATGCGAGTTGAAACTCTTGAGGAAGGGACCCATAAGGGTGTGGTGTGACAATCAGTCAGCTATAGCCATTGCTAATAACCCAGTTCAACATGATAGGACGAAGCATGTGGAAATTGATCGCTTCTTCATTAAAGAGAAACTTGATGCTGGGATCATCAGCCTTACTCATGTCAGCTCTGGGCAGTAGTTTGCAGATTGCTTGACAAAGGGACTGGGAACAAAGGACTGTAACTTGGCGTGTGACAAGATGGGGATGATAGATATCTACCACCCATCTTGAGGGGGAGTGTTGAACTGGTATGGGCCCTAGCCCATCAAGATCTGTCTCTTGGGCCCAAGCCCATGAGAGGTGCTGACCTAGAAGAGGAGCCCCTCTTCCCCCTGCCCCGGTGTGAGCCGCCAGACACGAGAGGAACTACTCGTGAGTCACCAGACACCACCTGCCCTCCTCTCTGTAGGTACTCCCCCTCTCATCTCAACACTAATCTCTCAGTTTACCTACATTTAATAAGCAAGTTCAATCATTTACAACCTTCCAGGTACTAATTGGCCTTGTTCGAGGGAGCAATTGACCCATTGGTGAGGGGGAAAGACAATAAACTCTGGGAAGAGAAATGCCCAGGACTGTAAATGGATAGGATTGAGAGGGTGGGGATATACATGAATCAGCATGAAGCCTTCCTACAACTTAGGGTTGCTATTTCATAGTTTCAGCTCCAAGAGGAAGTGAACCTACCTTAGTGCAGATTGATAGTGGGAGAGTGCATCAGAAAGCAGACTTGTTGCTGCAAATACTTGAGCCAACTTGATATGTAGAGAATCATCAGCCCATTGTCTTAGATATCTTTCAAGTAACAAAACTGCCTCCTTATTCCGTCCTTCAGCAACATGCAAATCAGCCAATGCCAATGCTGCTCCGAGAAATCCTGGTTCGAGACGAATAGCAGATTCATAGAACTTTCTTGCCTGGAAAATAAATGAACAACATGGATTAGTTGCCAAAAGGCACGATCACAAGGAAAAAGTATACAGAATGAAATCATAAGAAAAAAAAACTGTTTGGCTTTACCTTCTCTCTCCCACTGGAACTGATAGCATGCACATCACCAACTAGCTTGAGAGCTTTTGCAGACTGATGCATAACCTTCATTGCTTCACGTGCAGTGAATAATGCATCTTTGCATTTGGAAAGTGCTAGATAAGCACGCACCAAACCTGAGAATAATATCCATATTAAGCTGCCTGTAGGTTTTGGATAAGTAACCAGAAGTATCTATGTGTAACAACCTTGATAAGAGCGAAGATCAGCCCTTAGTTCTTGAGCTCCCCTGAAGTCTGTTACTGCCAAATCTGGTCGATTCAATGAAAGATGCAGATTGCCCTTAAAGAACATAAGCAAATAGTAAGCCCACCACCTGGATAACAAAAAACAAAGATAGGATCCTAGCCATATACGAATTATGAAGTATAAGCCAACAATCACAACAGGTTTGTTATAAACCCGCCAAGCATGCTTGTATACTTCATTGCAACATTTCCAGAATATGACAATGCAGGCGGACACTGGTACCAAAACATATTTATGTTGTATGGTCAATAACGTTCTGTTTTCTTACCTTCATAATATAGCCGGTTATATGCCTATCATCAACTCGAAGGCTCTGCAAAATGTAAAACAATGTAAGGAACATTACATGGAAGGTTCGCTTCCACAAAACATATCTTATCTACAAAATGTGCATACCTTTTCAGCATATGTCAAAGCTTTTCTTTCATCTTTTCTTTCCCAAAATGCTGCAAGAGCAATACATGTTTCTGGTCTTGCAGGATCAATATGCAGCATATCATGTACCAGTTTGTTTAGCTTAGTGTAGTCCGATTTTAATTTTAGGAGGATTGCATACTCATCCATATATGCCATGATGTTTGGATCAATTAACCGAGCCTGCGAAGCACCAACCGTTTTAGAGATGTATATTTCCTTATAAGGAACTCGAAGGCTATACTTGTTCCTTTACCTTCTCAAAATTCATGATTGCTTCTTCATTCTTGCCTATGATAGTTTCAACCTAGAAATAAGAAGCAGAAAAATCAGGATAGACAATGAATAAAGATAATTAAATTCACACGAAAAAACAAAATGTGATGATGAACTATGACTTCCAGAAATTCTTTACATAACTGAGGAACATAGGAGCATCAAACTTACAGAAATCAAGACATGCATAACAAAGAGGCATTACATGAGAGAGAATAACTTGATGGTTCTACTTCAATATACAACATATACAGAAGCGCAGCAATGGGAAACTTGAAGAAAGAGATAAACCTTCGCAATTTCCAGCAAGATGTGCACATTATTGGGAAATCGTTGCATTAGTTCCAGGTATATATCCAGGCCACCTAGAAAAGGTAAAAAAACAGTAAGCTTATTTATTATGATGAAGAACCTGAAGTTTTGAAAGCTGCAAATTATGCCCAACAGATTACTGAAACTGAAGTTTTGAAAGGTTGACACAGGATGGAGCTACATGGTGATATGTTATTAACAACGAATCATTTAACCAGTACTCAATATCCTTTGCAGCCATACGAAATAATTCCTTGATCAATCAATAAAAATCAACTAAGCACATCTTATGCTAGAATCATCAAACAAAATCTGGAAAAAGTTCATCGCAATACCTTTATAATCATGTGAAGCAATGCAACACTGGGCCTCTACATACCGCTATTAAGAAAACAATAATTGAAGTAAATTAATTATTTGAGCCAACCCATAACAAGAACAAGATGTATGATCAAATATTTGCTGAAAGAGAAACACAGTTTCTGAGGAACCAGTAACAATCACTGCAATAAGAAATACACTTTAGCTGCGGAAAGAATAATGTGGATCATTTGGTAAATTGTAAAAATTCCACCTAATCAGTTTGCATTAATGGTATCCTTACATTTCCCATTTAATCACACCTAATCAGTTTGCATTAATGATAGTAAAGAAAGTAACAGAAGTGCAGGTGTACATTGTTGTGGCCTATGTTTTTAAGGCGGTAAGGCGAGGCAAGGCGCTGGGGGGGGCGCCTCACTGCCTAAGCGCTAAGGCACAAGGCAAGGCGAAACCTTAGAGAGTTCTAAGTAGTAGAATTGAGCAGAATTTGGTAGGCAACTGCAGGAGAGGTAGGTGATGGTTGCTTGCTGCTGCCTGCTGTCCTGGAGAGGAGGGGGAGGAGGATCTGCTGGAGAGGAGGGGAGGCGGATCTGCTGGAGAGGAGGGGGAGAAGCAGCCGGAGAGGAGGGGGAGAAGTTGCTGGAGAAGCTCAGATCCAGCCGCCAGAGGTGGGGTTGGGGGAAAACTGAAACTGGTTAGGGCTCTCTCTCCCCCTGCTAGTAACTGTTGGCGCCCAGACTCTGTTTCCCGCCCTTCTCTTCCCGCCCAGAGCTCTGTTTCCCGCCTGAACTCCCTGCCCTGTCTAAGGCGTCTTCATTTGCCTAAGGCGGGAAGAATGGCGCCTAGGCGGACGCCTTGGACGCCCTATGGACTAAGGCGGACGCCTTAGGCATGCACGTAAGGCAAGGCCGACGCCTTGTAGCCTGGGGGCGCCCTGACGCCTAGGCGTCGCCTAAGCGACGCCTTAGGGACGCCTTAAAAACAATGGTTGTGGCAGTTGTGGCAAATTCTTCAGAGTCGAAAGAAGGCCAAAGGTGTGTTCCAATTTAGTAAAGTTTAGCATGTAGACTGTGTAGTGCTGCTTTGGCTTTCAATCATCAATGTGCCAAGGAGATCTAACATAGGATAGCAATCACCTATTTTGTAACTTAGGGTATACAAGATTAAACGCTGTATGCCATGCAAGCTTATCTGCTGTCAACATAAATTCATTTCAATATATTACTTTCATTACTATTGGTGGCAATGTGACATGCCTCAAATGGTAATGTTTCAAATATGTATGAAATCCCATGGAAACATCAGCAGCCTGCCTATATGCAACAGGAGTGCAGCACATTTCACTTACATTCCACCAACGTTGTGCATCCAAAAAATCACCTGGTGGCTTGCCTCCTCTATTTGGTGCCTACAGACGAATATAATAATCATTCCAGATTTCTAAATTTCAGCAAATAATGATTCAAAAATAAATTTTACACTGGGCAATTGGATGTTCCTTATTTCTGCATAGTTTGTATATGCAGTGCTCACAGCTCAAAGATTTATACACATCAACTGTTAATAACTTATATGTACAGAAGATATATGCACCAAAAGGGGGTAAATTTTGGTGCAATGATGGTTCTGTAACTATGTTCAACTATGCGAAGGTAAATAGTGGAAGTATACGCAATTCAGAGATATCCTTGAGCAACCCATAAATAGAATACAACTTACTGCATACTCCACACGTAAAACAGAAGATGTGGGAAATTTATCAAGGTGGTACTGTTTAGATCAACACATTGAACAATAAAACATGATTAGAGAAGAAGACTTCGTATTTAGGAAATTTGACAATCAATCAGCAATTCAGCATACAGAAAACTAGCATAACGGATATTTATCTGTTCTCACTAAAATTAAACTATTCATCTAGAGAGACCATGCTTCCTTTTGAGATCTTAAGCAAAAGAAATGGACACTTACTTGTGCAAATAGTAAAGAGAACTCCTTTGAAGAAAGCCCCATTTCAGCCAAAGCTGCAATAGCCTCAAATACATAAGGGCATTGCCTAGAAGAAAAGCATAAAGATGTCGAAAACAACTTGTCAAATTACATCATGAAGGAGTAACCATATGAGGCAATGCGATAGAACAGGAAATGTCACTATCAATTTATGCCTATTACCTACTCCCTCTGATTCATAATATAATTACTTTAGGACAATGACACAGTCATCAAAGTAACACTTTAACCATAAATGATTAAAAAATATGTCGTTACAACAGATGTAATTCAGTAATTACATGTTATACAAATATCATGAGAAATCTAGTAATATCAATACTATATTGAACATTTTGGTAATATTTTGTATAATGATGGTCAAGCCAAAAAAATATTTAACTGACAGAACCTCTAAAGCAGCTTATATTATGCATCAGAGGGACTATTAAGTTGCAGAATTCAGGATCGTAGAAAACAAATCATTTGGTATGTTGTACCTCAAACACTCTTTATAACATATGGCAGCCGCACGATTATTTCTGGATATTCGATAAAGCTTGCCTAACATCAGATTCATTTTTAGATTTCTCATTTTAGAAGGAATCCCTTCCATCTGCAGAAAACATGTAGATCAAACTCTGCATCATTTGCCATTGCCAAAAGAACAAACCACATCTAGATCCAGACCATCCTACTTATATTTAAAGGTTTCGTATTTCAAATATCGACCAACACTTATATGAGCATAAAAAATGTTTGCTAAATTTAGCAAACATTAACACAGACTCACAAAGAAAGAAAAGCCCGAACCTCTTGGAGTGCTTCACGATACTCATGTAAAGCAGAATGGCAAATAGCTATTTTAGACTTCACCTACAACAGTAGAGCAAAATTGCACTGAGTTATTTGCTAGGGTTGTATAGAATAAAATACCAATCCAAGAAACACCAGAATGGTCTACTGAGCTGTTCACACCTCATTTTCATTGAATGGCATAACATTTGAAGAATTTGGAGAAGGTGACCGGCCGGTAGTGGAAACTGAGATTCTGGCAGTACTTGTTGCTTGTCTGGGGATACTTTTGCTACATTGCATAGCTTGCTTGTAGGCATTCTATAATGATCAAAAAGCGGAAAATAAGAAACTTAAATTTCAACAGTAAGCAGCAAACTGTCACATGTATGCTCAGCTTTCCGACACAATAAAGCTCCTCATAGCATTCTAAATTTCTAATAAACCATGGTTTCTCGGCAATATTACCAGTGCCCTCCGAAATTCTTTCTCCCCATACAACGCATCACCGTGCAGGACCTGCAGTACAGCACGCAACATTTCAGGCACGAGATGTGAAAAATGCGCTATCTAGGCAATAGAAATGGGCATTCGGCAGCGCAACATTGTGTAAGAGTAGGACCGAGCTAGCATCAGCTTCCCCTACCGAGCTAAACAGGGCAACTTACCAAGCTTTCCGCCTTCATGGATATGCTGGCCTCATTACTTGCACCACCAGAAGACACAAGAAAGCATCCCTGCAAGTCATGAAGAATTATTATTACCACCTGAAAAACCTCTGTTCAGAAGGAAAATCTAACGAGAAACAGTGTTATGGCCCCCTTTTTGCTTTCGCAACTCGGCTAAGGCCCCCTTTTGGAACGCGGCATTCTTCTTCAATTCATAGACCGCCAAGCCACCTCGCTCCCTAGGTCAACTACCTAGCCACCAACGAGCAGCCCGCGCACGCGCGCCACATGCAGCGGAGCAGTTGATCCGGGGCAAAACCCTAGAGATTCGGAATGGGGGGAAGGCGCAGGGGTTACGTACGAGGGTCTGGGCGGAGTCGAAGATGCCGGCGTCGAGGAGGGCCGCCATCGAGTCCCGCGCCGCCTCCATCTCCGGCAGGCTGTCCGATCCGGCGCGGCGCGCTGTCCGCGAGGGTTTGCCGAGGAAATTTTGAATTGGGATTTCGCTGCTCGGTTTGATTGGAGAAGCGTCACTGCCTTTCCTCACTGCTCAGTACACCGAAGAAACGAGAGTAGAAGGAGGTTCGGAATGGGCACTACCCGGGCTTGTGCGGCCCAGTTGGGCCCGCTTCGAATTTTCAGGCGAGTGGCGGGCAATATTTTCCGTTTGGAGAAAATCTAACGCGAGTCGTTTCGCTCGAATAGTACCAGACCGCTAACCGAGCACCGACATCACCGGCATATATACGTGCCGCTCGTCGTATGCGTCGGCCGGGCGTGGTGGTGCGCGCCTGTGACTCCAGCTTTGGAGGGCTAGAGTTGGCATCTGTGGTTTGGGGCTGTCGGGGGCGCACACGCACGATCCATCAGGAAATTATCGCGTTCTCTGATTTCAGAGACCGATCTTTCCCTTCTCTTATCTCCTCTAGAGAGAGCTAGAGCTTAATAATATGTCGGCTGCGGGGAACACTCCCAGCCGTAACCCGCCTCTTACAAGATGATCTTGGACGGTTCTCCTTTAAAGGAGCCCCCGCCACGTGTGATTGGCCCTAGCCCTAGCTCTCCTAACCTCATATGCCAACTCTTTTTCCCTTTTTACCGTTGAATTATATAGGTGGGTCATTTTCTTTTTGCAAAAATGATCCATAGCTATTACTTTCTTTGTTTCATAATGTAGTGCGTGTAAATATTTTAAGAAGTAAAACTTTACTAACTTTGACCAAGTTTTATGTAAAAAAAATATACATCTAGAATGCCAAATACTTTCATTAGATACTTCACAAGATATATTTTTATATTTTACTAGCAAAAAGGCCCGTGCGTTGCTACGGGTTGAACATTGGCCATGTCGACCGCTCATACATGTAAACATGGCAACCTAGAGGCTTCACCTATACATCTAACAATATTCAGATTGTGCAAAGTGCAATCAACATAGAATTTTTCATCAATTATGGGAAATCCAACTTCCAGTTCAAACTCATTTAATTAAATTCAAATGAGTTTGACATTAAACTTTTCAATTATGCTCATTTCTATTTTTTCTGGATCAAGCACATTTGTGTGACTCTGGAATAAATAGCCCCTTGCCAAAAACCCATTCCTAACCCTTTCTCCTTTTTGCTCTCTCTGATTATATTTAATAAATAGAAAGAAAAGAGAATAAGAGAAGACGAGAGTAGCCCGCCAGGCCGGCCCAACCGCAGCCCACCCTGATTCCCACTCATCTCTCTTCCTCTCGATTCCCTCGGCGCCGCCACTCACACGCGCACGCATCGCGTCAGGAGAAGAGCTCCTCGCGCACCGACCACCTGCCCTGGAGCTCGACCCCGGATGCGCCACCGCCGCCTTCCGCGGTGAGGAGCGGAGATCCCTCGCGTCGCCCTGCTGCTCTCCTCCTTCCCTTTTGCCTGCCTGCTCTTGCCTTCACCGTCACCTTCAACCGCTCCTCGGTGTAGTCCATGCACGTCTCACCTTTACTAACCCTCTATACTTTTATTTAATCCCTGTGCCAATGAATTCTCGTGTGTATCCCTCTTGTGTAGGCTGCTTGTTGATGTTTCAGGGGACTTGCCAGCACTTATGAATTGGTGAAAATTGATATAAGAAAGCAAGGTGGGACTATTTAACAAAAAAGATGCATGCATGTTATTATGAAATAAATTATGTAATGTGGCTTCCGGTCCATAAAAGATGACCCAACAGTTCATTGATTCGATGCAAAGAAAGCCTTGTAACGCGGTACGTGTGAGGGAAAATACTGTTGGCCGCTCATTGGGGCAAACTGCCGGCGCTTCGCACAGGAGCTAGCGACCGAGCAATGCTTTGGGCCGGCCCATTTACGTAGATAGCTCATGAACTGCACCACTCCGGTTTTGTGAACCCTCTAGAAGGTTCCATGAACCGGGTTTTTTCTCTTATTGGTTTTCCACTTTTCTGTTTCTTTTTTTTTCTTTTCTTTCATTTCTGTTTCAGGTTTTCGTTTTTTGTTCCCTTTTCTTTTTCAAGTTTATTTTTCTTTTACAGAACATGTTCGTGGTTTTACAAAATGTTTAGGATTTTATTTTTTATTTATTTTTCTTCTCTTCTCTTTTTAAAAAAATTGAAAATTTTAAATTTTGTTCATGTTTCCAAAAAATGTTCTCAAAATTAAAAAATTGTTCTCGTTACACAAAACAGTTCAAAATTTTCGAAATTCATAAAATCTACCGGATTTCAATTTTTTGTTCACATATTCAAAAAATATTTGCACTTCCAAGTTTGTTCATGGTTTTTCAGAATTGTTCTCCATTTCAAAATATGTTCTCAAGATTCAAAAAATGTTTGTGCTTTAAAAAATTGCTAACGCTTCCAAATTTGTTTAGGATTTTTCAAAATTGTTCTTAATTTCAAAATTTGTTCTCAAGATTCAAAAAATGTCCGTGCTACAAAAAATAGTCCATGCTTCCAAATTTGTTCTCAAGATTCAAAAATTGTTTGTGCTTTAAAAATTGCTCACAAATTCTAAAAATGTTCATGTTTTTGAAAAATGTTTGGGAAATTCAAATTTTGTTCATTTTCATAAAAATTGTTCACGTATTCAAAAAATGTTCAGGTTTCAAAATTTGTTCACAAATTCAAAAAAATGTCCGCATGTTTAGTTTTTTTCACTAATTCAAAAAATTGTTCCTGTTTCCGAATTTTGTTCACATATTTCAAAAAATACTGCAGTTTATGAAGTTTGTTCACATTGTTTTTACAAAAATCATGTTTTTGAAATCCCTTTGCCAAATTCAAAATTAGCTCAATTTTTGTAAAAATAGTTTAATTTTGAAAAATTCTCAGTTCTCCAATTTTGTTATTGTTTTCAAAATATGTTTTGCGTTTATGAAAAGTAGTTCATAATTTATATATATTCACGTATTCAATTTTTTGTTCCTGTTTGTTTTTAAAAAATTTGTGTCCCCTAATAATGTTTGTGTTTCGAAAAGAGTTTCTTTTTTAAAAAATTATGCTTCAAATTTTAAAACAAGTTTTAATGTGCCGCGGATTATAGATCATATACTCTGGGCTGGCATTGTACATACTAAACCTCAGTTACTACAGTGGTTGCGTGCTCGCTTCTCTGGCGGGAGGACTTGAGTAGGATATCTTTCCCACAAGTTTTATTTTTTGAAATTTGGCGGAGTGGTTTTTATTTTTCGCCGCCGCTGGCAGTTTCTTTAAGTTTCAGAGTAACACGCTTGACGTGGAGGCTAGCGCGTCGCGCATATATGTAGCAGGTCGCGGGTTCGATTCCCATCGGCTTTGTCTCTCGAAAGTGCTCATAGGGATAGGGTGTGTGTGCGTTTATAAGAACAAATGTATGTGCGTGTATATAAACGCTCGTGGTTGTGTTGATGCTAAAAAAATGTCTTTTCTAGTTGATCTTGGATGTCGACTGATCCAAGGGTTGAGGCAACCGATCCCTGGCATCTGTCAGATGGCGCGTAACAACTATCCAAGCTTCTTTCGTGGGTAAACAAAAAAGCAGCATTAGAAAGGCGTCGAGGCTTAGTGTTTGTCATAGTATTTCTCCGTTCAAGTGGACCAAATGTTAATTTTTTTTTATTAACCGTGAAGCGTGGGAACCCAGTCTTGTGACATCCCCTTTCCTTTCCTCCATTCCAACTAGCAAAAGAAAAGGTTTCCTACTTGTGACGTCCCTAATTCAATCGTACACTAATCATACTAGTATAACGCCCGTGCGTTGCCACGGGCTCTTCAAAATTTATAATCAGTATCTTTCGTTTATCATCCCCTCATATTGGGTGATTATGGAGTGCTCTAATTAGAAACACAACAATCAAATATTAGGAAATTTCACCGAACGAACAACAAGGAATAATACGATATCTATCAAACGAATAAAATGAGGTCATATTTTTGGTCCGTCATGCACTTCTGTTGAAAAGTGCCTATCCCTTTTAGAATCAACCCACTGTTTGCTCGCACGCAAAAAAAATACATCTCTAAAGTGGGGAACCGATCGGTGCCAAAAAGAACTCAAACTCTTATCCAATCTCGACTTCGTGCTCTTCCACTTCCATTGATAAAGATGGGACGTCAAGGGTTTCATCATGATGACCTCGAGCAGCCGCCGACATCCCTCCCCACATCTACCCCTACCCCCTGCTGCCGCTTGCACTGTCCTTGCTCCTCGAGGGAGCTAGGGACACAATGTTCTCTAGGATGGGCATGACCAGATCCACGAGGAGGCCACATTCTTCCATGGGAACCCAACCAAGCACACCACCCTCCGCAACCATCCAATCCCAGCCTAACAAAGTCAAGACCCGCCATCGATCCACAAATCAGGCTCGCCGCATCCAGGTTCACTGCAAGTCTGCGACGAGTCTGTAGTCGACATCTTGACTTTGGCTATCCCCACGGAAGAATCATCGGATCCTGCTTACTTTTACCATCACTTCGTCTCTTCCCAAGGCAGCGACACCACCCAGCCAATCACCACCACCGCTTGCGGCTTGCCTACATAAAATCATGAGAAATCCCCACGGCGGTGCTGTAAGATCACCTTGGCGACCTCGACAGTGACCGACTGGTCTAAGATCTAAGCTAGCCGCTCTTTGTAGAAACCAATAGAAGTAGGCATGTGACTCAGATTTGTTCTTTGGTGTGCATGCGTTTCTTGCTGCCCACCAGCTCTTGTCTACAACTCGCCTATCTCTGTACCAGCTCTTGGTCTACAACTCGCCTATCTCCATGCTCGAGACGACCAAGCTCGATGCGCAAGCCGCATACGTCTGCTAGAGCTATATCCAGGCCCTATGATTTTTGGATCACTGGCACTATGGGTGCCAGGACCGGAGTCGCCCTCATCCACCAAGTGGATCAAGGAGGCCCACCACCTAGACTCTACATCGCAACATTTTGTGTTTTCCTATAAAAAGTAAAGAACCTTCTCTAATAAACGTAAATATAACCTTTTGGTTTTATAGTCTCAACTTTCCTACACTCCAATACCAGAAGGATTTCTTGGTTTTATTTAATGACCTTCTTGAATGTCATTCACTTAGAAAGGTAGTAATACAATCTGTGATATTAAGGCAAATTATTAGTCATATTAAAGTGCAAAAGGCCCTATAGGAGTCAAAGCATGACTTTTATGGTTATACTGTAATTTGCAAGATCTGAGATTTATGCAAGTGTACAATTAGAGAAGAGCCAATTAAATAGATTTTCACATTCAGAATAGTACGATTAGCAGTAGCACTTCAATTTTTTCATGTTTGATTAGCTTGCTAGGTGGTTATCACTAAGCATGTTGGAACGATGAGCATAACCTAACTTAGTTCAGTACGTGTTGCTGCAAATTAGTTCAGTACGTACGAAGCTGTTGCTAATTTCAATGCCTGGCTGTTGCAAGTTTCTAATGAAAAAGTACTTCAGGTCAAAGGTCAGGGAATATACACTTTTGTTATCATGGTTGTTTCCTTATAGTGAACAACTTTGATCACCACTTCAGCAGCTACTATCTATAAGAAGACATTAGCTAAGTAGATACAGGCAAAGAAAGCATGTAGGCAAAACCAGAATTAAAAACATCCTTCTCAATGGAGCTCGTGCAGTTCGGAAGACCCTAATCATCGATGAGGGACCCCTCCGATGGTAGCATGGCGTGACAATTGCCGTCAATGACGACACCCAAAGTACCTTGCACAATCCATCGATCCAGTTCGGAACAATCAAGCACATACCTTGCAAAGTGATGTGGATCTGAAGCAGAGGTGGGAAGGTAAAGGCTCAGGTGAGGTGGAATGAGACGTTGATATAGACGTGCACGCATGAGAATAAGGCGGTGCCCAGGATGGATCTCCATCGGAGGAGGCCGGATCCGCTGGGGAGGAGGTCGCTGTAGTACCTGCCATCTGTGCGATGGATCACGGGGCTGGCAGGCAGGGGGAGGGGATAGGAGGGAGCGGGTGGGCTAGAGCGCAGATGGCGGGTGCCCCCGACGACGGCTGGGAAGGATGGTGGAGGAGGTGGATGAGGATGGCGGCGGCGGCGTCTGCGGTTGCGCCTCGTCCGCAGCCGTGCTGGTGGTGGTCGATGCGAGAGCCGGATGGCGTCGGCCAGAATCAGGCAGGGGCGACAAAGATTTAGAGGAGAGAGAGAATGGAGGCGATGAGCGATGGGAGGAAGGGCCACCGGCGATTGGGGTGGCCTCAGATCCGCCCTCCGTGGCCGCCTATTTCATGGGACGAACACCCGTGCTCACCGTCGGGCTCGCCTTCGGCCGCTGCCTCGCCGACATTCACGACGTAGAGCCCCTTCCTCCGATCCCATTTGCCAGGGAGGCAGCGCCATCCTTCATCGCAGAGAACGAGTCCACACTGAGATCCCAACCAGATCGTGATTGCGCCTCCCCAAACCGCAGCGGCACATCCCACTCCATCAACGACCAACCTATATGAGGCGGAGGGTCAGTGTAGGACGCGAGCGCCGTCACCATGGACGTGGGGACGCCGTAGGTGGGAAGGAGGCGGCGACGGCGTCTGTGTCAGGAAGATCGCACGACGGCAGCGGCGTTTACTCGAGGGGATCGAGAGGAGCTGCGTTTGGTGCCGGGTGGGTTCTTTGGTGCGTGCGTGGGGCTGGAGATTGTGATAGGTGATCAGGTGAGGGCGTGCCATACCTGGATCGATAGCCTTACCATACCTGGTGGTAATTTAAATTTATTACCATATTCGATATTTCCCGAGTTATGGCCTTACCATACCTGGATTGATAGCCTTTGGGGTAATTTAAATTTATTACCATATAATTACCATATTCAAAATTTCCTGAGTTATGACCTTACCATACCTGGATTGATTTATTACTATACGTGGATTAATTATGATTTATTACTATATGATTTATTACTATACGTGGATAGCCTTACCATACCTGGTGGTAATTTAAATTTATTACCATATTCGATATTTCCCGAGTTATGGCCTTACCATACCTGGATTGATAGCCTTTGGGGTAATTTAAATTTATTACCATATAATTACCATATTCAAAATTTCCTGAGTTATGACCTTACCATACCTGGATTGATTTATTACTATACGTGGATTAATTATGATTGATTACCATAAATAAGTTGGGTATTGCCCGTCAGACGAGAAAAGAGAAAAACCGGTGGGAGGGGCTGGTGGGAGGTGGGACGAAGAAAAACCGGTTGAAAATAAACCGGTTGAAAATAAACCGGTTGAAAGTGGGGGGACTATTCAACCAATTCGTCCATTAGGAGTAGAGATACGCAAACGTGTACGATCAAGATCAGTGACTCGGGGGGAAGATATCACAACACAACTCTACAAATAAAAATAAGTCATACAAGCATCATATTACAAGCCACGAGCCTCGAGGGCTCGAATATAAGAGCTCGATCATAGACGAGTCAGCGGAAGCAACAATATCTGAGTACAGACATAAGTTAAACAAGTTGTCATAAGATGGCTAGCACAAACTAGGATACAGATCGAAAGAGGCGCAGACCTCCTACCTGGGATCCTCCTAAACTACTCCTGGTCGTCTTCAGCGGCCTGCACGTAGTAGTAGGCGCCTCCAGAGTAGTAGGAGTCGCCATCGACGGTGGCATCTAACTCCTGGGCTCCAACGTCTGGTTGCAACAATCGGGTATAGAAAAGGGGCAACCGTCAGTACTCATACAAAGTACTCGCAAGTAAGGAGCTACACTACATATGTATTGGTATCAATGAAAAGGGTAGTACTCTTTTCCGATTTATAGGGTTTATCTCAAAATTTTAGTTTTTCCATTTTACAAGGCTCAATTTGGTTGTTCCCCATCACATGTTCAGATTCCAAGGTGCATTAAATCATTGCATGCAAGTATTAAGAGAAAACTGACCGATGCATGTACTTTATGCATGCATGCATTGCAATTAATGCATTGGTAAACATAGTTTTTTGAGGAAAACAAGATCATTAATTGGGTGCTTTTGCAAACTACAAAAACTATTCCACCACTCACCATCTACCTTGGTTGGTGAGATTTTTAAATTGAACCCTATAAACCGGAAAGGAGGGAGTATATGTGAACTGAACTGCAGAATGCCAGAATAAGAGGGGGATAACTAGTCCTATCGAAGACTACGCTTCTAGCAGTCTTCACCTTGCAGCATGTAGAAGAGAGTAGATGGTAAGTTCACCAAGTATCATCGTATAGCATAATCCTACCCAGCGATCCTCTCCTCGTCGTCCTGTTAGAGAGCGATCACCGAGTTGTATCTGGCATTTGAAAGGGTGCATTTTATTAAGTATCCGGTTCTAGTTGCCATAAGGTCAAGGTACAGCTTCAAGTCGTCCTGTTACCGAAGATCACGACTATTCGAATAGATTAACTTCCCTGCAGGGGTGCACCACATTTCCCAACACACTAGATCCACTTTGTCCGGACACACTTTTCTGGGTCATGCCCGGCCTCGGAAGATCAACACGTCGCAGCCCTACGTAGGCACAACAAAGAGGTCAGCACGCCGGTCTAAATCCTATAGCGCAGGGGTCTGGGCCCATCGCCCATTGCACACTTGCACGCTGCGTACGTGGCCGGCCAGCAGACCTAGCCTCCCTTATACAAGAGCGGGTGTTCTAGTCCAAACCGGCGCGCGCCGCTCAGCCGCTGACGTCAATAAGGCTTCGGCGGATACCACGACGTCGAGTGCCCATAACTCTTCCCGCGTAGTTGGTTAGTGCGTATAGGCCAGTGGCCAAACTCACATCAAATACCAAGATCTCGTTAAGCGTGCTATTTTGAAATAACCGCGGATGCCGACCAGGGCCAGGCTGTGATATCCTGGCTTATTAGGGATGATAGACTACTCATAACAATAAGGAATTCCTTCTTTCCGGAAGCCAATTCGGACAGAACTCCAAAGTTAAGCGTGCTCAGCTTGGAGTAATTTCAGGATAAGTGACCAACCGGGAAGTTCCTCCCGGATGCGCACGAGTGAGGACAAAGTGCACAGAAAAGACTAGTATTGATCTATGGGGCCAATCTAGATCCCGCCAGGAGTAACGACCACCGACGGGTGTGTCCTGGGCGTTACAAGTTGGTATCAGAGCCGACCCTCGCGGTTACATGGATGTTTGCAGACAGGTGTGCGATCATGTTGTTCATGGCGTTTATGACCCGTCGTGGCACACGACATGGCACATGTACCAGACTGGATGCACAGACGTATGTGCCAAGAGGGAACGTTCCTGTGGCCCGACGAGGATGTTGGTTCCTCTGAGTGGGGGTGTATGTGATAGCCTGGCTTATTAGGGATGATAGACTACTCATATCAATTAGGAATTCATTCATTTTCGGAAGCCAATTCAGACAGAACTCCAAAGTTAAGCGTGCTCAGCTTGGAGTAATTTCAGGATGGGTGACCGACTGAGAAGTTCCTCCCAAGTGCGCACGAGTGGGGACAAAGTGCGCAAAAAAGACTAGTATTGATCTGTGGGGTCAGTCTAGATCCCGTCAGGAGTAATGACCACCGGCGGGTGTGTCCGGGGCGTTACACAGGCCCACCTCTCTCGTAGGTGGTCTCAACCTGCCCTGTCGCTCTGTCACAAAGTAACAGCCGAGGGCCGTCGGGAACCCAAGCCCACCACTACCTAGATGAAACCACCTGCCCCTTCAGCCCCACATCGGAATCACTTGCGAGCACTCTACGAGCCGACCTGACTTTAGTCACCACATGTATCACATATTACATATATAAGTATATACCCGTGATCACCTCCCAAGTGATCACGGCCCGACAATATAGCATGGCAGACGGACAAGAAGGTAGGGCCACTGATGAAATACTAGCATCCTATACTAAGCATTTAGGATTGCAGATAAAGGTAACAACAGTAGTAGCAAGGACAGGCTATGCAACAGAAAAGGATTAACGGAAATCAGTAACATGCTACACTACTCTAATGCAAGCAATAGAGAGGAGAATAGGCAATATGTGGTGATCAAGGGGGGGGGGCTTGCTTGGTTGCTCTGGCAAGAAGAAGGGGTCTTCAACACCGTAGTCGAACGGGGCAGCAGCGGCGGCGGCAGTCTTGGTGTCTAACAGGAGAAGAGGGGGAAGAAACAATAAATACAATGCAAACAGATGCATGACGATGCATGACATGACAAAGCATGATGCTAGGTGTGCCCAATCGCGATAGTAGGTTACCGATGAAAGGGGGAAACATCCGGGAAAATATCCTCGGTGTTTCGCGTTTTCGGACAAATGAATCGGAGGGGGAAAGTTGCATATTCACTATGCTAGAGATGCGTGGTGGACGAACGGGCTGTGTATCCGGATTCGTCTCGTCGTTCTAAGCAACTTTCATGTACAAAGTTTTTCCATCCAAAGTACGGTTTATTTTATATTAATTTTAAAAGATTTAAATCATTTTTAGGATTTATTTAATTATTTTAAATCAACATTATTCAGAACAGTGTTTGCTGCCGTTACCATAACGTTAGTAGTCAACAGGGGTGTTGACTAGTCAAACTGACGTGTGGGTCCCACATGTCATATACTGAAGACTAATTATTTGTTAACATTTAATTAGCAAGTTTAATTAGAGTTAATTAGTTAACTAAACAGTGTTAATTAAGTTAATTAATTATTATTTATTTATTTAATTCCTTTAATTAATTTAATTTAATTTGTTTTGTTTATTAATTTTTTTACCTTTTATGTTTCCTACTAGTTTTATCTTTTTGGTTTTGTAAAATATGAATCTAGTCCCAAAATTAGTAATATTAAGTATGCCACTGCCCACTGCCACAAATAATTTGGCACTCCAATTAATTAGTTTGCATATTTTTACTAATGAAAATCATTTAAAAATATGTTTTAGCTGCTGTTTTATTTATTTTTGCACACTTAAACACTTCATGAAAGGGTGATTTCTCCATCAACATGTTCTATGGATTATTTGCCAAAGTTTGAACATTCTAGTTTTCATGTTTGACAAATTTGAATTTTTGACATTAAAATAGAATTTGAATTTGGACCGGATTCGAACCAACGCGAGTTTAACAACAGTAACCGAGGTGACGTGTCATCATTATCAGAGGTTCACTGTAGCTTAATTATCTGGGCGTCACAATTCTCCTCCACTACAAGAAATCTCGTCCCGAGATTTTAAGAGGTGGAGTAAGGGGAAAGATCTGGTTACGAAATTCTAACGAATCTTGTCGGTCTTGGTTGCTCTTCTCGAAGAGGTCAATCCATTACGTTGATGTCTTTATCTCTCTGCTTCAGGTCATCATGGTGAAGTCGTCCTTTTCTTCAGGAACTCCAACGTACTTACGAATAGGTAAGGGGCAGCTCAGCTACGACAGAAAGCTTAGGAGGGAAACAATTTGGGGTTAATCCATGAATGAGCATAAGATTATCTCTCGAGTTGAACATATAGGGTGTGTTTCGTTGGAGTCATGGACCGGAATGGCATGGGTCCGACCCATTTCCAGGCCTCGTTTTCGCGTTCGGTTCGACAAATGGACTGGAACCCACTCGTTCCCCCGGGCCGAATATTCGGCCCAGATGCAGAACGAGGTGAGACCTCGAAAACGGCCGGACCACGCAGAACCGCTCACCCTCGCACTCGCGGCCCTATCCCCTCGCCCTCCCGTCCCAGGTGCGCCGCCTCCCCATCCTCTCTCTCCCCCCATCGATCTGAGCGACGCCGGCCGGTTCCTCCCTTCCCCGTCGGCCGGTTCCTGCCTTCCCCACCGGCCTGTTCGTCCCTTCCCCGCCGCCCGCTAACCCCTCTCTGTCCTCTGGTGTTTTGCAGCAGAACAAAGGGAGCTCCATCTGGATCTTGTTGCGGCATCTTGCAGTGGATTACCAGCGGGCCGGCGACGGCTTCCGGCGAGCTGACAGTGGCAACAGAGGCGCGGCACAACACCTGACTCTCAAGGTAAAACAATCATCACTTCCTCTTGTATATGCTACTGGTGCTCATGTGTATTCCCAGCCAAGAATATGCTTTTGATGTTCATGATAGAGAGAGATGTAGACCTTATTGTGATGATTCATGGTTGTTGGTGATTCACTTTTGTTGCTTTATGTCGTCAAAATCAGTGTCTCTTTTCCTAATTTGTACCAAAATACATGATGTGCAGTGTATCTTTGCAATATATATGTTGATGTAAGCATCATTGGTGGCCATATTTTTGATAGTATGCATCACTTGTAGATGGTCAAGAAGATGAACAAAAGAAAAAAGATGGTTAGGGGAGCTGCTGTTTTTGTTGCACTAGCTGCAATGGCAGTCATTGTTCAGGCTGTAATACGGAAAAGAAGACCACACATTACCTATGGGCCAATGCATGAAAGAATCGAATCAGATTTGATTATCTAAACCAAAAAATATGGCAAAGTGATGTGTTGTGCAAAAACATGTTAAGGTTTGAAAGAGCTGCGTTTTTTAATTTGTGTCGCATAATGAGGGATCGCGAGTTGCTAGAAGACAATCCACATCTTAGTGTGGAGCAACAACTGGCGATTTTACTAAAGATGTGGAGCATTCTTTTCGTGGTAGGAAGGCCTTTACAACCCAAAATGTGATGGCAGCGGTAGATTTTGATCTCCGCTTCACGTATGTATTGGCTGGTTGGGAAGGGTCAGCACACGATGCAACTTTTTTAGCCGATGCGTTAACGCGTGAGAGAGGCTTACAAGTACCACCAGGTAAGAAGTTGGCTTAGATAGAAATTGTCCATATGTTCTTTGCCTCAAGAAACCATTGTCACAATTATTTGTTTCACCTTTTTAGGGAAGTTCTACCTAGTTGATGCCGGTTATGGAGCCAAGCCCGGGTTCTTACCACCTTTTCGTGGTGTGAGGTACCATTTGAATAGTGGGGCAACAATCCAGTCCAAAATGATAAGGAACTATTCAACCTTAGGCACTCTTCACTACGGGTGATGGTAGAAAGGGCTTTTGGATCTCTCAAGAGGCGTTTCAAAATTTTAGATGATGCCAAACCATTCTTTACTTTTCCGACACAAGTTGATATTGTTATAGCTTGTTGTGTTCTTCACAATTATGCACTATCACAAGGGATTGATGAATTTATTATACCAGAAGTGACATGGATCACCCAACCAATTCGAACATCAAGGCAACAAGCAAGTGATACTAGGGTCGTGGTAGATCGTAGGCTACAAATGGCAGCCCAAATGTGGGAAGATAGACAACTCATGTATGCTAATCTATGAGTGTGGCACACTCCATGTATTTGTATCATTTACTATATTGGAACCATGTATTTGTGATGTTTGGGCAACTACGTTTGAATTTATTTGATGGCTGGACAGATTGTATCATTTAGTCTATTTGAACCATGTACTTGTGATGTTTGGAGAACTACATTTGAATTTATTTGATGGCTGGACAGATTATATCATTTACTCTATTTGAACCATGTACTTGTGATGTTTGGAGAACTACATTTGAATGTATTTGAAATGCTATAATCCATGTTTTCTCATTTTTTTGTTGGCTGGACAGAAATGGAGAGTGTTGAAGTCACCGCTGCAAGTGGGAGCTTCGGGAGAGCTGGGATCATTGTATGGACCAATTTGATGACGAAAACCGTGCTTGGTTTTTTGGCTGGTCTTGTTGCTGATGGGAAGAGAACTTCAAGTGGATTCAGGGATGTGCATCATAGACAATGTGCTGCTGTTTTGAACGAGCAATTCAAGCTTTTTGTCACTGGAGATCAAGTCAAAAACCATCTCAAGAAGTCGAGGAAGATATGGGGAAGGGTAGCCAACTTGAAGAATTTAAGTGAAGCTCTATGGGACGAAGACACTTGCACAATTAGGCTCAGCGAGGAGCACTATGCAGGGCATTGTATGGTATGCTTCTCACCCCACAAATCTGATGCCATTTATGTTTGCATTATGCTAATCAATTTGCACAATGTTTGTAGACCCACAAAGCTGATGCCCCCTTCTTGAATACACCAATTGAACACTATCATGCCATGGCTTCCATTTATGGGACAATGGGGGCCAAGGGGCAGAATGCTAGGTCTGGCAACGATCTTATTTCTATTGATCTTGAAGACGAGGAGAATGGTGAGGTGAACATGTCACCAAATGTTGGTGAGTCTTCTGACCCCAAAGCACCACCCAAAAAGAAGGCTAAGATAAAGCACGGTTTTGAGGATCCACTAGTTATCACTCTCAAAGATGGGTTCAAACTTGTGGCTGAAGCGCTTGTGAAGTCTAGTGGAGATGATGATGACATACCCGATGACCTTTGGGATGTAATATCCACATTGCTAGATTTTTAAGAGGAGAACCTAGCCCACTACTATGCTCATCTTGTGGACAACCCCAAGACTGCAAGAGCCTTCATGAAACTTACCAAAATCAACAAGTCCGTTTGGGTGAGTAGGTATGTCAAGAAGAACTTCTAAATTCGATATGGTTGTATGGTTGCCAAGTATGTGAACTTGATATGTATGGTTGTAGTGCACTTTGATTGCTTTTGGAGATTTGGTATGTGAACTTGACATGTATGGCTCTACTGCACTCTGATTGCTTTTGGGAAACCTATGTTATATGTGTTGTTGAAACCTGTGTTATATGTGTTGTCATTTATATGTCAAGATTGTCAATATATATTGTTATGTTGTCTTTCTTGAAAATACAAATGAAATGCTGCTGAAATTTTGAATTTATGTCATTCCATTTTTCATTCTGTTCTTCCAACCAAACAGCAGAACGGAACCAACCCGTTCCGCTCTTTTGCTCGTACCAAACACATGAATGGAACGGACCCATTCCTCTAGAATGGAACCATTCCATTCCATGATAGTTGGTTCCCCAACCAAACACACCCATAAAATACATCGAGAGTAAGGTATAAAGGTACAATAAAAGGTTCCAAGCGGATAGATAGTTGCTCGAAGTCTGAACCAGAGTGAGAAAAGGGGGTTCAGAGCAGCGAGAGTAAGTATTGTGTATGATACCAGAATAAAGCACTAGGAAGGTGGCGCGTGAATTAAATACGAAGCCAAACGTGAGGAATAACCATTAGAAACAGGTTTGAACAGGAGAGTCAGGTTTCGATCCTGTGGAAATGTGGGTTATGGGCCCACCATGTGGGTTAAAAGTATGAAGGGCAGATATGTCTTGCATGATCATGTAAGCAAGGCATGTCAGAGGATAGCCTATTAGTTATGTCGACAACAATCATAGGTACCAAGGGCGAGGTACGAAGAGAACCATTTTCCTGCTCGTTGAAACAAGGCGGACCAATAGGCAAAGTTCTCGTCCATCGATGGTTACCGGGATGTCATCAACAAAAGCAACATGGTCTTACTGACACGGTTATGTACCAAGGTGTTTACATAAGCATAAGAATATTACTACTTATATCATATAGATCACAAGAAGGGTTAAACAAAAAAATGGAAAGAAAAATGTGATTATCAAATTAAACAGAACAATGGAAAGGAAAATATGTTCAAACACATATTTCAGGGGTATGTCCTTTCCAAGGGGAAGTAGAGCATGATACCCATAACAGGACATAACGTAGAAAACTCTTTAGGTAAGGGGAGATAAATTTCATGACATTTCCCATACAACGGTGTTTGGATAATTGAGCAAGAAACATTTAGCATTGGGCTTCAAACGTTCTTGTCGAAAATCGGAGTACCATAGACATGCTTCGAGATAGCATTGACATGGCCAACAGGTGAAGATCAGACTTTGGAAACTCAAAGGATCCATCAGGAATAACTTATAGAATAAGTCTTACAATTTCCTCAGGGGAGAATGGTTAGCCTCGCTAAGAAGGAAGAACTATAACAATAGGTCCTCCGACCAGGTGAGCTAGGCATAACATCACCTTATCGAGTCAAACACTAATGTTATAACTCCTGGAAATATGTTCCAACCATCATATTTGACCAAGATTCAGATATGATTGGTGTCAGGATAACTCAGACTTGGGATGCCTGAGAAGAAAGGTGCAACACAGTTGACACAAAGACATTTTAAGATTCTCGGGAAATGAACCATGGAAGAAAGTTTCGAAACCAGAGTTCAGCATTAAACCAAGCAGAGGATGGGGAGGTGGCTGATGGACTCAACGACATATCATCAAGATTTCCAAAAAGGTGGATTTCCACAATTAGGTGAACAAGGAGATAACATTTATCAGATCAAATGATATAATGATGTATGCTCGAGGAGAACATCCATGAGCAAACATTGGTTGAAAGGTGGACCCGAAATAAGGGCTAAGGTAGCATGATCAATGTTAGTATGGTGATTTGATAACCAATACACAAAGAATGAAACATCGACCATTATCTTCAAGGCAATAGGGTTGCTAGAAGTTTTGAAGTCGTGCATTGATACGTATCCAACATATCTATAATTTTTGATTGCTCCATGCTATATTATATACTATTTTGGACATTATTGGGCTTTATTATCCACTTTTATATTATTTTTGGGACTAACCTATTAACCGGAGGCCCAGCCCAGAATTGCTGTTTTTTGCCTGTTTTAGGGTTTCGAAGAAAAGGAATATCAAACAGAGTCCAAATGGAATGAAACCTTCGGAACGTGATTTTCTCAATGAACAACACCCATGAGACTTGGACACTACGTCAAGACACAAAAGAGGAGGCCACGAGGTAGGGGGCGCGCCTACCCCCCAGGCGTGCCCTCCACCCTCGTGGGCCCCCTGTTGCTCCACCGACGTACTCCTTCCTCCTATATATACCTACGTACCCCCAAACGATCAGATACGGAGCCAAAACCCTAATTCCACCGTCGCAACTTTCTGTATCCACGAGATCCCATCTTGGGGCCTATTCCGGAGCTCCGCCGGAGGGGGCATCGATCATGGAGGGCTTCTACATCAACACCATAGCCCTCTGATGAAGTGTGAGTAGTTCACCTCAGACCTACAGGTCCATAGTTAGTAGATAGATGGCTTCTTCTCTCTTTTTGGATCTCAATACAATGTTCTCCCCCTCTCTTGTGGAGAATTATTCGATGTAATCTTCTTTTTGCGGTGTGTTTGTTGAGACCGATGAATTATGTGTTTATGATCAAGTCTATCTATGAACAATATTTGAATCTTCTCTGAATTCTTTTATGTATGATTGGTTATCTTTGCAAGTCTCTTCGAATTATCAGATTGGTTTGGCCTACTAGATTGATCTTCCTTGCAATGGGAGAAGTGCTTAGCTTTGGGTTCAATCTTGCAGTGTCCTTTCCCAGTGACAGTAGGGGCAGCAAGGCACGTATTGTATTGTTGCCATTGAGGATAACAAGATGGGGTTTTCATCATATTGCATGAGTTTATCCCTCTACATCATGTCATCTTGCTTAAGGCGTTACTCTGTTTTCATTAACTTAATACTCTAGATGCATGCTGGATAGCGGTCGATGAGTGGAGTAATAGTAGTAGATGCAGGCAGGAGTCGGTCTACTTGTCTCGGACATGATTCCTATATACATGATCATGCCTAGATATTCTCATAACTATGCTCAATTCTGTCAATTGCTCAACAGTAATTTGTTCACCCATCGTAGAATACTTATGTTCTCGAGAGAAGCCACTAGTGAAACCTATGGCCCCCGGGTCTATCTTCATCATATTAATCTCCTACTACTTAGTTATTTCCTTTGCTTTTTACTTTGCTTATACTTTACTTTGCATCTTTATCACAAAAATACCAAAAATATTATCTTATCATATCTATCAAATCTCACTCTCGTAAGTGGCCGTGTAGGGATTGACAACCCCTTATCGCGTTGGTTGCGAGGATTTATTTGTTTTGTGCAGGTGCGAGGGACTCGCGCGTAGCCTCCTATTGGATTGATACCTTGGTTCTCAAAAACTAAGGGAAATACGTACGCTACTTTGCTGCATCATCCCTTCCTCTTCGGGGAAAACCAACGCAGTGCTCAAGAGGTAGCAAGAAGGATTTCTGGCGCCGTTTCCGGGGAGGTCTACGCAAAAGTCAATATACCAAGTACCCATCACATACGCTTATCTCCCGCATTACATTATTTGCCATTTGCCTCTCGTTTTCCTCTCCCCCACTTCACCATTGCCGTTTTATTCGCCCTCTCTTCTCTATCCTCCCTCTCTTCCTCTATTTGCCTCTTTTTGCCCGCTTGCTTTTTGTTTGCTTGTGTGTTAGTTTGCTTGTTTGTCACGATGGCTCAAGATAACACTAAATTGTGTGACTTCACCAATACCAACAACAATGATTTTATAAGCACTCCGATTGCTCCTATTACCGATGCTGAATCTTGTGAAATTAATACTGCTTTACTGAATCTTGTCATGAAAGATCCGTTTTCCGGCCTTCCTAGTGAAGATGCCGCTACCCATCTAAATAGCTTCGTTGATTTGTGTGATATGCAAAAGAAGAAAGATGTGGATAATGATATTGTTAAATTGAAGCTATTTCCTTTTTCGCTTAGAGATCGCGCTAAAGCTTGGTTTTCGTCTTTGCCTAAAAATAGTATTGATTCATGAAATAAGTGCAAAGATGCTTTTATCTCTAAGTATTTTCCTCCCGCTAAGATCATCTCTCTTAGAAACGATATTATGAATTTTAAGCAACTTGATCATGAACATGTTGCACAAGCTTGGGATAGAATGAAACTAATGATACGTAATTGCCCTACTCATGGTTTAAATTTGTGGATGATTATACAAATTTTTTATGCCGGATTGAATTTTGCTTCTAGAAATCTTTTAGATTCGGCCGCGGGAGGCACTTTTATGGAAATCACTTTAGGAGAAGCTACTAAACTCCTAGATAATATTATGGTTAATTATTCTCAATGGCATACTGAAAGATCTACTAATAAAAAGGTGCATGCGATAGAAGAAATTAATGTTTTGAGTGGAAAGATGGATGAACTTATGAAATTATTTGCTACTAATTAATGTTTTGAGTGGAAAGATGGATGAACTTATGAAATTATTTGCTAGTAAGAGTGTTTCTTCTGATCCTAATGATATGCCCTTGTCTACTTTGATTGAGAATAATAATGAATCTATGGATGTGAATTTTGTTGGTAGGAACAATTTTGGTAACAACGCGTATAGAGGAAATTTCAATCCTAGGCCTTATCCTAGTAATCCCTCTAATAATTATGGTAATTCCTACAGCAATTCTTATGGAAATTATAATAAGATGCCCTCTAATTTTGAATCTAATATTAAAGAATTTATTACTTCACAAAAGAATTTAATGCTTTGATTGAAGAAAAATTGCTTAAAATTGATGAGTTGGCTAGGAACGCTGATAGAATTTCTCTTGATGTTCATTATTTGAAACTTAGATCTATTCCACATAAGCATGATATCAATGAGTCTCTCAAGTCCATGAGTATTTCCATTTATGAGTGCAAAGAAAGAACCGCTAGGATGCGTGCTAAGAAAGATGCCTTTATAAGAGCGTGTTCTTCTAGTTGCTATGAAAACAAAAATGAAGATCTAAAAGTTATTGATGTGTCCCCTATTAAGTCTTTGTTTTGCAATATGAATCTTTATAATGATGGGACTGAATATGATCCACCTTTACCTAGAAGGCGTTCCAAGAATTCAGAATTTTTTGATCTTGATGCTAAAATTGATAAAAGTGGGATGGAAGAAGTTAAAACCCTAGATGTTGCTCAACCCACTATTATGGATTTCAAGGAATTTAAGTATGAAAATTGCTCTTTGATTGATTGTATTTCCTTGTTGCAATCCATGCTAAATTCTCCTCACGCTTATAGTCAAAATAAAGCGTTTACTAAACATATCGTTGATGCCTTGATGCAATCTTATGAAGAAAAACTTGAATTGGAAGTTTCTATCCCTAGAAAACTTTATGATGATTGGGAACCAAATATTAAAATTAAAATTAAAGGTCGTGAATGCTATGCTTTATGTGATTTGGGTGCTAGTGTTTCCACGATTCCAATGACTTTGTGTGATTTGTTAGGTTTCCGTGATTTTGATGATTGCTCTCTAAACTTGCACCTTGCGGATTCCACTATTAAGAAACCTATGAGAAGAATTAATGATGTTCTTATTGTTGCAAATAGGAATTATGTGCCCGTAGATTTTATTGTCCTTGACATAGATTGCAATCCTTCATGTCCTATTATTCTTGGTAGACCTTTCCTTAGAACGATTGGTGCAATTATTGATATGAAGGAAGGAAATATTAGATTCCAATTTCCATTAAGGAAAGGCATGGAACACTTTCCTAGAAATAAAATTAAATTACCTTATGAATCAATTATGACAGCCACTTATGGGTTGCCTACCAAAGATGGCAATACCTAGATCTATCCTTGCTTGTTATGCCTAGCTAGGGGCGTTAAACAATAGCGCTTGTTGGGAGGCAACCCAATTTTATTTTTATTCCTTGCTTTTTGATCCTGTTTAGTAATAAATAATTTATCTAGACTCTATTTTTGTTGTGTTTTTGTGTTTAATTAGTGTTTGTGCCAAGTAGAACCGTTGGGAAGACTTAGGGAAAGTCTTGTTACACTTGCTGTAAAAAAAGAGAAACTTTAGCGCTCACGAGAACTGCTGCCATTTTTATTTGGAAAGTGCTATTTAGTTAATTATTTTTGTAGTTGATTAATGATAAAGTACTCTCGTCCAGCAATTTATTTTAGAATTTTTGGGGTTCAGATCTTGCGCTAGCTACAGAATACTACAGACTATTCTGTTTTTGATAGATTCTGTTTTTCGTGTGTTGTTTGCTTATTTTGATGAATCTATGGCTAGTAAAATAGTTTATAAACCATAGAGAAGTTGTAATACAGTAGGTTTAACACCAATATAAATAAAGAATGAGTTCATTACAGTACCGTGAAGTGGTCTTTTGTTTTCTTTCGCTAACGGAGCTCACGAGATTTTCTACTTTGAGTTTTGTGTTGTGAAGTTTTCAAGTTTTGGGTAAAGATTTGATGGATTATGGAACAAGGAGTGGCAAGAGCCTAAGCTTGGGGATGCCCATGGCACCCCCAAGATAATCTAAGGACACCTAAAGTCCAAAGCTTGGGGATTCCCCGGAAGGCATCCCCTCTTTCATCTACTTCTATCGATAACTTTACTTGGAGCTATATTTTTATTCGCCACATGATATGTGTTTTGCTTGGAGCGTCTTGTATGATTTGAGTCTTTACTTTTTAGTTTACCACAATCATCCTTGTTGTACACACCTTTTGAGAGAGCCATACATGATTTGGAATTTATTAGAATACTCTACGTGCTTTGCTTATATCTTTTGAGTTATATAGTTCTGCTCTAGTACTTCACTTATATCTTTTAGAGAACGGTGGTGGATTTGTTTTATAGAAACTATTGATCTCTCATGCTTCACTTGGATTATTTTGAGAGTCTTAACTAGCATGGTAATTTTCTTAAAAAATCCTTATATGCTAGGTACACAAGATTAATAATAAAATTCTCTTATGAGTGTGTTGAATACTATGAGAAGTTTGATGCTTGATAATTGTTTTGAGATATGAAGATGGTGATATTAAAGTTGTGCTAGTTGAGTAGTTGTGAATTTGAGAAATACTTGTGTTAAAGTTTGTGATTCCTGTAGCATGCAAGTATGGTGAACCGTTATGTGATGAAGTCGGAGCATGATTTATTTATTGATTGTCTTCCTTATGAGTGACGGTCGGGGACGAGCGATGGTCTTTTCCTACCAATCTATCCCCCTAGGAGCATGCGCATAATACTTTGCTTTGATAACTTGTAGATTTTTGCAATAAGTATATGAGTTCTTTATGACTAATGTTGAGTCCATGGATTATACGCACTCTCACCCTTCCACCATTGCTAGCCTCTCTAATACCGGACACCTTTCGCCGGTATCATACACCCACCATATACCTTCCTCAAAACAGCCACCATACCTACCTATTATGGCATTTCCATAGCCATTCCAAGATATATTGCCATGCAACTTTCCACCATTCCGTTTATTATGACACACTCCATCATTGTCATATTGCTTAGCATGATCATGTAGTTGACATCGTATTTGTGGCAAAGCCACCATTCATAATTCTTTCATACATGTCACTCATGAGTCATTGCATATCTCGGTACACCGCCGGAGGCATTCATATAGAGTCATATTTTGTTCTAAGTATCGAGTTGTAAATGTTGAGTTGTAAGAAAATAAAAGTGTGATGATCATCATTATTAGAGCATTGTCCCAGTGAGGAAAGGATGATGGAGACTATGATTCCCCCACAAGTCGGGATGAGACTCCGGACGAAAAATAAAAAAAGAAAGAAAAGAGGCCATAAAAAAAGAGAAAAGGCCCAAATAAAAAAAGGGAGAGAAAAAGAGAGAAGGGGCAATGCTACTATCCTTTTACCACACTTGTGCTTCAAAGTAGCACCATGATATTCATAGTAGAGAGTCTCTCATTTCGTCTATTTCATATACTAGTGGTAATTTTTCATTATAAAACTTGGCTTTTATATTCCAATGATGGGCTTCCTCAAATTGCCCTAGGTCTTCGTGAGCAAGCAAGTTGGATGCACACCCACTTAGTTCTTTTGTTGAGCTTTCATATACTTATAGCTCTAGTGCATCCGTTGCATGGCAATCCCTACTCACTCACATTGATATCTATTGATGGGCATCTCCATAGCCCGTTGATACGCCTAGTTGATGTGAGACTATCTTCTCCCTTTTTGTCTTCTCCACAACCACCATTCTATTCCACCTATAGTTCTATATCCATGGCTCACACTCATGTATTGCGTGAAGATTGAAAAAGTTTTGAGAATGTCAAAAGCATGAAACAATTGCTTGGCTTGTCATCGGGGTTGTGCATGATTTAAATACTTTGTGTGGTGAAGATAGAGCATAGCCAGACTATATGATTTTGTAGGGATAACTTTCTTTGGCCATGTTATTTTGAGAAGACATGATTGCTTTATTCGTATGCTTGAAGTATTATTATTCTTATGTCAATATGAACTTTTATCTTGAATGTTTCAGATCTGAATATTCATACCACAATTAAGAAGAATTACATTAAAATTATGCCAAGTAGCACTCTGCATCAGAAATTCTGTTTTTATCATTTACCTACTTGAGGACGAGTAGGAATTAAGCTTGGGGATGCTTGATACGTCTCCAACGTATCTATAATTTTTGATTGCTCCATGCTATATTAGCTACTGTTTTGGACATTATTGGGCTTTATTATCCACTTTTATATTATTTTTGGGACTAACCTATTAACCGGAGGCCCAACCCAGAATTACTGTTTTTTTGCCTGTTTTAGGGTTTCGAAGAAAAGGAATACCAAACGGAGTCCAAATGGAATGAAACCTTCGGGAACGTGATTTTCTCAACGAACAAGACCCAGGAGACTTGGACCCTACGTCAAGACACAAAAGAGGAGGCCACGAGGTAGGGGGTGCGCCTACCCCCCAGGCGCGCTCTCCACCCTCGTGGGCCCCCTGTTGCTCCACCGACGTACTCCTTCCTCCTATATATACCTACGTACCCCCAAATGATCAGATATGGAGCCAAAACCCTAATTCCACCGCTGCAACTTTCTGTATCCACGAGATCCCATCTTGGGGCCTGTTCCGGAGCTCCGCTGGAGGGGGCATCGATCACGGAGGGCTTCTACATCAACACCATAGCCCTCCGATGAAGTGTGAGTAGTTCACCTCAGACCTACGGGTCCATAGTTAGTAGCTAGATGGCTTCTTCTCTCTTTTTGGATCTCAATACAATGTTCTCCCCCTCTCTTGTGGAGAATTATTTGATGTAATCTTATTTTTGCGGTGTGTTTGTTAAGACCGATGAATTGTGGGTTTATGATCAAGTCTATCTATGAACAATATTTGAATCTTCTCTGAATTCTTTTATGTATGATTAGTTATCTTTGCAAGTCTCTTCGACTTATCAGTTTGGTTTGGCCTACTAGATTGATCTTTCTTGCAATGGGAGAAGTGCTTAGCTTTGGGTTCAATCTTGCGGTGTCCTTTCCCAGTGACAGTAGGGGCAGCAAGGAACGTATTGTATTGTTGCCATCGAGGATAACAAGATGGGGTTTTCATCATATTGCATGAGTTTATCCCTCTACATCATGTCATCTTGCTTAAGGCGTTACTCTGTTTTCATTAACTTAATACCCTAGATGCATGCTGGATAGCGGTCGATGAGTGGAGTAATAGTAGTAGATGCAGGCAGGAGTCAGTCTACTTGTCTCGGACGTGATGCCTATATACATGATCATGCCTAGATATTCTCATAAATATGCTCAGTTCTGTCAATTGCTCAACAGTAATTTGTTCACCCACCGTAGAATACTTATGCTCTCGAGAGAAGCCACTAGTGAAACCTATGGCCCCCCGGGTGTATCTTCATCATATTAATCTCCTACTACTTAGTTATTTCCTTTGCTTTTTTACTTTGCTTTTACTTTACTTTGCATCTTTATCACAAAAATACCAAAAATATTATCTTATCATATCTATCAGATCTCACTCTAATAAGTGGCTGTGTAGGGATTGACAACCCCTTATCGCGTTGGTTGCGAGGATTTATTTGTTTTGTGCAGGTGCGAGGGACTCGCGCGTAGCCTACTACTGGATTGATACCTTGGTTCTCAAAAACTGAGGGAAATACTTACGCTACTTTGCTGCATCATCCCTTCCTCTTCGGGGAAAACCAACGCAGTGCTCAAGAGGTAGCATGCATCATAGTTCAATTGTCGGTTTTTCGGTTAGAAACAACACGGGGACCAATGAATCAACGGATATGGAAAGTATCACCTGTAACAAGAATTCTTAAGAGGTGGTGAAATTCTCACGACATTCTTGACATAAAAGATGGTAATATTCCAAGGTAAAGAAGAACAATTGTTGGATAGTAATGAACACAAGATATAACACCAAACATGAACAAGTTTGTGTTGAACGGAAGGCAATAAAGTGGTCGATGATAACACAAATCATCGAGGGGCAAGGATGGTATTACCCATCAAGAATTCGATATATATCTTGGAAGAGCTTAGGATGTTGATGATGATCACGACACAGTTGTCGAGAGATTTCATGAAGATGTAATCGGTCGGCGATGACATCAAGTCAAAGGAATGATGAAGCAAAAGGTAATTGGAACCAAGGGTACGACACAAACTCGAAGTCAAGCTTGTTGTTCAAGGAAAAATGATGTGACGAGGAAGATCGACGTAAGGTTATCTTATCATCGAAAATTGTGCTCCAGGAAGAAGGACCAGGTAGCACAGTTAAAACTTAGCATAATAATGATATAGCCGACCAGGCTAGAAATGACGTGATGGGGTATTAAACTCATAAGTAATGAAATTTCTTAGAGTTATCAAATCGGAGTGCGGACTCGATTCAGTATTCGGTGTTCTCGGTTGACGACAACCTAGAAACCAGGAAAATTGGAATCGTTGAGAAATAACAGTTGATGAAGAACTCATAAGAAGTTATGCAGTCCCATGATATTCTCGAGATACCAGAGTGTAATACTCGACGATAGATCAAAGTAAAGGTTGAACTGGGGTATTGATCCGCAAAAGACAAATAGTTAAACTTGCCCGAGGAATGGGATCAAAGAAGAACAATATGGTTGGAACCATAGCTGCAAGGGATCCAATATAATGACACCGAAAGAATTACCCAAATGATTAAATATTTTGCAAGAAGCTTCCATGATAAGTTCCACATCGGGTCCATGGGCATGAACACAAAGTTCAAGGTCGACTCCCACTTCTTTAATGCATAACCTTTCATTCACTGCTCTCGATAAAAATGATTTCAGTGTCAAAACCTACCTGGTGAATTATGATAACCCACAAGTATAGGGGATCGCAACAGCTTTCGAGGGTAGAGTATTCAACCCAAATTTATTGATTCGACACAAGGGGGGCCAAATAATATTCTCAAGTATTAGTAGCTGAGTTGTCAATTCAACCACACCTGGAAACTTAGTATCTGCAGCAAAGTGTTTAGTAGCAAAGTAATATGATAGTGATGGTAACGGTAACGAAAGAGTAAGGAAAGCAAAGTAATGCTTTTGGTATTTTGTAGTGATTGTAACAATAGCAACAGGAAAGTAAATAAGCGTAAACCAGTATATGGAAAGCTCGTAGGCATTGGATCAATGATGGATAATTATGCCGGATGCGGTTCATGATGTAACAATCATGACATAGGGTGACACAGAACTAGCTCCAATTCGTCAATGTAATGTAGGCATGTATTCCGAATATAGTCATACGTGCTTATGGAAAAGAACTTGCATGACATCTTTTGTCCTACCCTCCCACGGCAGCGGGGTCCTAATGGAAACTAAGGGATATTAAGGCCTCCTTTTAATAGAGAACCGGAACAAAGCATTAGCACATAGTGAATACATGAACTCCTCAAACTACGGCCATCACTGGTTGTCACACCCTAGCTAGTTATGCATTAGAGTGTTGCATCATGTTTACTTTTTCATCAGAAACTTGAAATGGGGATGACAGAACCCCCAGTCCCCTCAGAAACCAACTAGGGTTACTAAAATAAATTTTCAATGAACCTGAAATGCCCTTCTAAAATGCCCATCATTTTTGTCTTGGTTCAGAACCTCTGCCAAAAGTGGTGCACATTTTCCTAGGCCATCCTAGGGTTTTGAATTAAATCATAAATATTTGAATTTGGGCATTCAAAATAATATAAAATATTTAAATGCTCAAATATCTCCAAACTAAAATGTTTCATGTTGGAAATAATCCAACTATGGGCCAGGAATAGTTTGGTGATTTTTGGACTTGCCTAGGTATTTTATTTAATTCAACAAAGTTGCAGATATATTAAATAAAAACAGAAACAGAAAAACTAAAAGGGAGAAGCTTACCTGGGCTCCTCCCTGTGCAGCCCAGCCAGCTGGCCGGCCCAGCCAGCAGCCGGCCCAGCCCACCTCCCTCCTCTGTCGTCTTCGTCCCGACAGAGGGAGGGGAGTGTGGCCGGCGCGCGCGCACGGCCACCGCGCCACGCCACCTCTCTCCCTGCCTGCCTGCCCTCCCCTCCTCGCCTCGGTGTCCCTGGACGACGCCACGCCTCCCCCCTGCTCTCTCTCACTCTCCCCCCGGCTCTCCCCTCCTCTCCCTCGCTCTCTCTCTCGCCCGGCCGAACACCACCGTCGCCGCCGTTCGCCTTAGCCGCTGTCTCCGACCACCCCTCGCTCCCCCGACCAGCTCAGGAGCTCCGCCTCGACTCCCTCTTCCTCCCCACCGCTCCACAGCTCCCCGGAAGCCCTGCATCGCCGCCACGTCGCCGTTCCCCTCTTCGGGCTCCGACCACCGTCGCCGTCGAATTCGCCGTCTCCAGCGCGTCCCCGAGCCCGCTTCGACGCCCACTGCAACCGCGGTGAGCTACGCCACCGTTTCCCCCTCTCTTTCCCCTCGTTCCATCACCGTAGCCTCCTCCCCACCACGGCCGAACCTCCGCCGTCGCCGAGCTCGCCGTCGACGCAGCTCCGATGACCATTTGGTCACCCCGGCGAGTCCAACGAGTTCGCAAGACCCCGTAGAGCATCCCTAGCGCCTCGCTTTGCTCGACTTCGAGCTCCAGCACCGTTCCCGTGCACGACCGAACCCCGGCGGCCGCAGCCGAGCTCGCCGCCGTCGACTCCGGCCACCCCGACCCCAACGGGCTCCGCCAAGAGCTGCGGGTTGTCCTCAGCTCCACTCCGGTGGCCTCCGCGGTCCATTTGGTGGCCGAAATGGCCAAAACCACTCCCGCCGCCGCGTCGGGCTCGCCGGCGACTAAACGCCGGCAGCCGACTTTGACTTTGACCACGGGTGGGCCCTGGTTGACTCCCCTGAGTCAATGACAGGTGGGGCCCAGCCCTGTTAACTAAACAGGATTAGTTTTAATTAAATTTTAATTAAAATAATCACCCTGACATGCGGGACCCACTGTCAGGTTTGACCCAGACCTGTTCCGTTGACCTGCTGACGTCACACTGACGTCAGGCTGACGCAGTAATTGAATTTCTGGATTTAAATTAAATCAGGAAATTCCAGAATATTATTTAAACTTCAAAAATTCATAACTTTTATTCTGTAACTCCAAATTGGACAAATTATATATGAAAAATGATCAGAAAAATCCAATCTATCCATCTGTACTATTTTCATGCATGATCAAACAAGTTAAATTGATGTTTTAAGCAGAACAAGAAAAGGCACTTTAAAAGGCCATATTTGAATTTGGAATTTGAATCTTTGATTCAAATTTGTTCAAACCCTTCTGGCTTTAGTTGCATTAGCCCAACACACTCATATTGCCATGTTTCATGCATGCATCATATTGTTGCACATTGTTTGGTGATGCTTGTGTATCGATGTCCTTTGCGACAGGTTCTGTCCCCGAGGAGTACCGTGATTACCCTAACGAAGAACCGTATCCGTGCATCGAACCATCAGGCAAGCAACCAACCATTTGATCATATCGATACAATCCCATGTTCTCGCTCCTGGTCTCTTTTACTGCATTAAGACAACGCGTTTCAAACTGCTGTGTGCCACGGTAGTTGAACCCATTTCCTCTGCATGACCTATCATTGCCACAGTAACTAGATGAAACCCACTAGCATGTGTAGGAGTTGATTGAGCCATATGTATGTGTTGTTCCTACCTTGCTATGCCTGCTATGCTTAGAGTCGTGTCAGGTCTGGTTCATCTGGGTGATGGGCTAGAGTGAAATGATTACGTCGGTAATGGGAGTGGTGTGGTGAACACGATTTGGTAAAGGTATCGATGAGAGGCCATGTAGGAGTACATGGTGGGTTGTTTCATTGAAGCCGACCTTAAGCACTGAGATCTGTATGTGTGATTTAAGAATCAGCTACTACCATACATTGGGCCCTGAAATATGACCCCGCTCGACTTCTTATTCACCCTAGCTCTCTGTCCAGGAGTTGCAAGTAGTTTCTGGTGTTTGTAGCCTACTGGAGGCCGTGGACAGCGCTGACCGTAGGGGTGGGCTGTGATGCGGTAGGTACGTGGCACGGTGTACCGAATACCCGTTAGGTATCTCGGGAACCCTGTTCACATCGTTCGGGGCCGTATGGGAAACCTCGGCCGGACTCCCTGCGGATGGAACCTGAATAGGCGATAAACCTGGACTAGAGGTTTAAGTGTTTAGGTAGGTCGTGGTCTACACCCACGTCGGCTTTCGCTTGAAGTCTGCCGAGCACATGTCGTGTGCAGACGCTAAGTGGTGAAAACATGTATGAAGAAGTACACCCCTGCAGGGTTAACATGATCTATTCGAATAGCCGCGTCCGCGGTAAAGGACTACTTGGTTTCCTATACAGTTCATAGACAAGTAAATGGGAACTACTAAAAGCCTCAAGATAAGTGTGAGTGCCGAGGATGGCTCTTCCGTAGGAAGACGGAGGTGGATCCTCGGTAGTGTATTGAAGTGGTGAATAGTGGACTCGTGTGCGCAAAACCATTTCAAGTTGGAGTATCGTAGGATAGTCTAGCCAAGAGTCAAAGCTGGCTTGCTGCAATAACTCCACCAACCCTTCTTGATACTATGCATGTATGTAGGATCTGATGTAAGTCTTGCTGAGTACCTTTGTACTCATGTTGCTATAATCTACATTTTTTACAGAAGACGCTGCAACCCCTTCTGATGGGTTCTATGTAGACGTTGACATCAACGAGTAGGCTAAAGACCCAGGTGGTGACCCTGAGCTTGTGGAGGACCACGTAGTATAGCTAGGCTTTCCAAGCCTCTTTTATTTTACTAGTTGTCTGTACTCAGACAAGTTACTTCCGCTGTTGGCTTGTATGACTGTATGACTTGTATGTTGGGTCGCAAGACCCGTACCTTTGTGTATGTTATGTATGGCTCCCTGAGCCCTAAATAAAGTACATGTGTCATAGAGTCATGTTGTGATGCTTCGTTGTATTTGCACATATCGAGCATATTGTGTGTATGATTGAAATGCTTGGTATGTGTGGGATCTGACTATCTAGTTGTTTATCTTTAGTAGCCTCTCTTACCGGGAAATGTCTCCTAGTGTTACCGCTGAGCCATGGTAGCTTGCTACTGCTCTGGAACACTTAGGCTGGCCGGCATTTGTCCTTCTTCGTTCCTGTGTCTGTCCCTTCGGGGAAATGTCACGCTTTGAGTACCGGAGTCCTGTTAGCCCGCTACAGCCCGGTTTACCGGAGTCCTGCTAGCCCAGTGCTACAGCCCGGACCCACTTGCTGATGACCGACACGTTCGAAGCTGGGTCATGGATGCCTGTCCCTGTAAGTCTGTGCCACTTTGGGTTTACGACTAGTCATGTCAGCCCGGGCTCTTTATCATATGGATGCTAGCGACACTATCATATACGTGAGCCAAAAGGCGCAAACGGTCCCGGGGAAAAGGTAAGACGACACCCGTGGGGATACCGTGCGTGAGGCCGCAAAGTGATATGAGGTGTTACCAGCTAGATCGATGTGACATCGAGTCGGGGGCCTGACAGCGTTGGCATCAGAGCCGGACTGCCTGTAGGTTCTCCAAGCCAAACTGGTCGATGTTGAGTCTAGAAATTCTTTAGTTATATGTAGGGGAATTGTTTGTGGGTTGGAACGTAAGGCTCTTTTTACTCCTTATACCTTATGACTTTCTGATCTGAGTCAGTCTATTCTTCCACCGGGGGTTAAGGAATTAGGATCTGTTCTCTCTATCAGGATCACGAGTTACTAATCAGTAGTACCTTATAAGTTTGATGGTTACCAGCCTAGTTCAGTTCTACTACCACATTATGTTGCCAGAATGGTTCCAGAACTTTGATATGGTGATGTTGGGTGTGTACGAAATCCTTTGTCAAATGTCTCAATATCCTTTTTGAGCATTTACAGCTGTTATGCTGCCGAAATTTTGCTAGAAATTCTAATGCCTTTGCATTATAATTGTGCTTTCAGATGGCCACTCGCGACCTCCGTCTGCATGAGTGCACATCTTTTTCGAAACTTGTCAACAAAGCCATCAGTGCTGAAACTGGTCAGACTGACTATGACGCAACACGCAAGCATGGACGTGACACGGGTTCCTCATCCGGTGCTGGTCCTCAGAAGCGCCGCGTGTGGGTACCCAACACCGCCCTGCCACCCAGGTTCACACCGAGGCCATCTTTCCAGGCGCCTCGCCCTGTTCAACAGTCTGCACCGGCCAAGCCCTATGGGGGACCAACCAATAATGCTCCTCCACGTACCAGTTCCGTGACTTGTTTCAAGTGTGGGGAATCTGGTCACTATATGCGGGAGTGCCCCCAGACCAACCCCAATCAATCTGCTAAAGCTGTTGGCCGTGGCAAGCCGACAGGAAAAGTGTTTCATGCTAAACCGGTCACCGCTTCACGTGGCCATGTCAACTGTATCTCTGCCGAAGAAGCTCAAGAAGATCCCAACGTCGTTCTCGGTACGCTTCTTGTTAATTGCCACCCGGCATCTGTTCTTTTCGATACAGGAGCCTCTCATTCTTTTATATCTGAAAATTATGCTCGTTTGCATAACGTTGCATTCTGTGACTTGCCATCCACTATGGAAATTTCTACTCCCGGGTCTAGATGGCAGACCTCTAGGGTAAGTTATGGAAATGAGATCCAAGTCGACAGACTTGTTTTCCTTGCGTCTTTGATAGCCCTTAAATCTTCAGATATTAATATCATTTTGGGTATGGACTGGATGTCAGCTCATCATGCCAAATTGATTGCTTCTCTAGGACTGTTCAACTCACCCATCCTTCGGGGAAGATAGTCAATGTTTTGACCCGAATAGCCAAGCGACAATTATATTCTCTTAACGCCAGCCCTTTGCCAGACCTTGAGGACGTTCCGGTAGTCCGTGACTTCCCGGATGTCTTTCCAGAGGAATTGCCAGGTGTTCCACCTGACAGGGATGTTGAGTTCGTAATAGATCTCATTCCAGGAACCGTTCCGATTGCTAGAAGACCCTATAAGATGGCACCCCTAGAACTAGCCGAGCTTAAGAAACAACTCGATGAGTCCTTGAAAAAGGGTTTCATCCGCCCTAGTTCATCTCCGTGGGCTTGCCCCGTCCTATTCGTCAAGAAGAAGGATGCTACGGACCGGATGGTTGTAGATTACCGACCTGTCAATTTGGTCACAATCAAGAACAAATATCCACTTCCCAGGATCAACGACCTGTATGATCAGCTCGCTGGATCCTCAGTCTTCTCCAAGATGGATTTGAGGTTGGGCTACCATCAAATCAAAATCAGAAACGGGGACATTCCTAAAACGGCCTTTGTTACTCGTTATGGCCAATACGAGTACACCGTCATGTCCTTCGGTTTAACCAACGCTCCAGCCACCTTTTCTCGGTTAATGAACTCAATCTTCATGGAGTATTTGGATAAATTCGTCGTAGTTTATCTCGATGATATACTCATCTACTCCAAGAACGAGGAAGAACATGCCGAACATCTAAGGCTAGTGTTGAAGAAACTTCGAGAGCATCGCCTTTATGCCAAATTCTCTAAATGTGAATTCTGGTTGTC